>NC_133498.1:4767829-4801469 GCF_025370935.1 Choristoneura fumiferana | reverse complement strand
TAGTCTCTAGCTCCAATTGTTTAGGGTGTGTATTATCTGTCTGTCGCTCAGTCATTTTACTCTTATACACTGTGTTATTTTTAATTTTCGTTAACTTTAAGAGAATAATAAATTAAGTCAGTTTCTCTAAAACAGTGTTTTTCAACCTTTTTCCTTTCCTTTTTCGTGATACCCTTTAGTATGAACAAATTATTTTGCGACCCCCCTAATCGTTTTTTTTTCATGTAGGTATTTTATTTAGGGCCAAATATTATGAGTTAACATTTTCTTAATAAATATATACTGAAGTAGTTTTCGAAGCAACTTATAGGAGCTTTGCGACCCCCCAGGGGGTCGCGACGCGACCCACAGGTTAAGAAACACTGCTCTAAAACACTAGTGGGGTTACTATTACTAGTGACAACATCAAGATAAAAAGTGGGCTATGTGTTATTCCAGATATCCAGCTATCTGCATACAATTTCTATACATAGTCGTTCAGCCATTAATTGTGAAAGGATAAAACACACATACACACATACAATCTTTTGTACCTATTTATAATATTCTACCTGTTCATGAGAAAATCACGGCGACAGCTTGACGTCCGCTGGTATAAATGTACATACGCGGGAAATGGGACTTTTTTTTTATTCGGCTGGATGGCAAACGAGCAAGTGGGTCTCCTGATAAACAGGGGTATTGCAGATGCGTTGCCGACCTAGAGGCCTAAGATGGGATACCTCAAGTGCCAGTAAGTTCACCGGCTGTCTTACTCTCCACGCCGAAACACAACAGTGCAAGCACTGCTGCTTCACGGCAGGATTAGCGAGCAAGATGGTGGTAGCAATCCGGGTGGACCTTGCACAAGGTCCTACCACCTGCAAATTGATAGACTGACTGATAGAATTTCCAAAATAAAATAATAAACCCGTCATTGAATACTTTCCTCTCATGATGTAAAAACAAGTTAAAGGAAACAACACAAAATTACAGCTTTCCTTATTCAGGGTTTTGGGTGATGATGAATAAGTCAGTGAGTAAGGGTTTTTGGATTACCAATTAAATTACGGGAACCCTGGCTTTACGTCGAACATTATTTTTACCAATTGACTCATATCCCAACTGTTCACTTAGGACGAACTTTTTTTTTCTAAAACTGTTAACTATTCAGGTTATATTTCAGGACTATCCTGTAGTGTAGAACCCTATAAGTACGTGTTAAAATATATGAAGTCCAAAAAGAATATTGGATAAAATTTATTTATTTAATATATAAGGGTTACTTGATAATAATAATATTAGTTTATTTAATTTGCATAGAATATTCTGGTTACATAATATGGATGTTTTACAATTTGATGTATGCAATTTTCTGAGAAATTGCATTTTACAGAAATTTTATAAAATAAACCCAACGTAACCAAAATCAATCTATATAGTACACGTTAATAAAACTTTATATAATTAATAGTTTCATCGAAAATTATGTTATATATCTAATGACCGTTGTGTATTTCGACCATTACTCTTTTTAATTTAATTTATATTGACAAGTTGGCGGTTAAGTTAGGTAAGGTTTTATGACAATCATGAGTAGTTACAACGAAAAAAATGCAAGAGCGTGTCGGACACGCCCAAATAGGGTTCCATAGCTATTACGAAAATAGAAGTAGTTTAAGAGTAATAGGAGCTAAGGTATAAAATATACCTAAACTATGGAAGATTCCGTATAAAATACGAAATCCTTAGTAAAATATTACTTAATTTTTCGTAATGGCCACGAAACCTATTTCGGGCGTGTCCGACACGCGTCTTGGCCGGTTTTTATATATATCTATTCAAGGGTTCCGTACCTCGAAAGGAAAAAACGGAACCCTTATAGGATCACTTTTTTGTCCGTCCGTCCGTCTGTCAAGACCCTTTTTTCAGGAACGCGTGGAATCAAGCTGAAATTTATATTAAATAAGTACTCAAGTCCAAGGGACAGCTTGGAGCTGTGGAAAAAATCAACTTCTAAGCCAACGCAATCAAAAGATACAGCCGTGATGCCGCTAATTGTCCGCAAATTTTCGAAAACTCGCAGGGAATCAAAACCTACGGAACGGGTACTTTCCCGTGAACTCAGAGTCTTGCAATTTGGTACGAAGCAACGTTTAGCACAGATAATGGTAAAATTGCGAAAACCGTAAATTTTAGTTACATCATATAAAAACCGACTCGCACTTGGCCGGTTTCTGTGTGTAATATTTATTGACAAATAAATACGTCTCTTTTATAACGCTTTGATAACTCGTGTCACTCTATCAAAATATCTAATGTATTAATCATCATCATCCCAGCCTATATACCTACGTCCCACTGCTGAGCAAAGGTCTCCTCCCACAATAAGAAGGCTTGGGCCGTAGTTCCCAAGCAGACCCAGTGCGGATCGGTAACTTAATACACACATTTGATATATTTTAGTTCATCGTAAAAAGTTAAAAATTACGAATGTACCTAATTTCGCGGATGATTTTCAAAAATCTGAGAGATGCGGACTCGGGCTTGAACCCACTATCCTCTGCTTGAGAGGCCATAGGTCAAACCACTAGGCCACCACGGTTTTAACACAGTTACCATAGACTTACTCGTTTTTCAAAAGAACTTGTAATAAAAAACAAATGATTTCAGTTACGGGGAGAAAATTTAACACAAACCATAGAATCTCTTTATAAAGTGGTCACTACATTCAATAAAAAAGGTCGACCACACAATATGAGCCATACATCACAATCTATCAACGACGTATCTATTATTAGAGTTCTATTTATTTTATAGAAATACTGCGTCCACTTCTGTATTTACTCCATTTCTGATTTACTATACGGATGATAGCTGTTGCCCGTAGCTTTTTCTACTTTCCCAATAAAAAAGTACAGTCAGTAGCAGAAGTAGATGGCAGTTGTAGTGCTCAAAATGATCTATACTTGAGTCCAGAATTGGGCGAACCAATTTGACAGTTCATTGCACACAAATGTTGCAACAGTTTCACCAGTGCTGTAATATCGATATTAAAAAAAACTTAATATATCGATGTTACGAAATAATAATAAAATAAATCTTTTCTTTGAAACATTTAGAAAAAACCTGTTGAACATCGGCAAGGACGCCGTTCGCCATTTTGTTTTGTTGACGTTTCATATATGTCATTTGACTTAACTGCCATCGGTTTGCTGGGAACTATGTCCCGTTATTGTGATTTTTTTCTTGTTGTTGATTTATTTAAAGAAAGAAGAAAGAAAGAAAGAGAAAGAAGAGAGAAAGGAAGAAACATTTTCATTCCGCGTCTGCACAAGAAATCGGCATATTTGTATCGACTTATTCCTATGACTAACTTTATTGCTATGTCTGGTAACATTTTCAGCTGTCAAATCTAGTTCGCCTATTTCTGGACTCGAGTATAACTTTTATTACCTTGGCAGTAGACTCGTGTGTAGATCATTTTGAGCACCGTAACCGCTAATCCACTTCTGCTGCTGACTGTACCTGGTCTATGTTACTTTGGATTAGTGTAGCTTTCTATACGGTATTTGACTATTTTGTATATGTTTTATAAATTAAAACTATACAATGTCTGTTATCGAATAGAGAAACAATTATTAAGCTACCTTAACAAATAACAAAGTTATAAAGGTTTGAAATTCAAGATTAAACAGAAAAAGACATACTGGCATGTGACGTCACACGCCAGTAGCGCCATACTTGTTGCATAGAGAAAAGCGTTTGAGAAAGAGACAGGTATTAAGTAGATTTTTCAAAAAATCACTATAAATCCAATTTTCAACCGATTTAAGTTTTCTCTTCGCTAAACACTGTCTGTACATCTATATTTTCATAATAATATTAAGATATGGCAAATTCAGGAGTTGTCAAATACCGTATTAGTGAAACAATATTTAAAATAAATTCATTATTTTGAGAGATTACTTCTTACGTAGAAACAAAAACACATAAGTTTTTTTCATTATATTAGTAAACAGAAGTTTAGTATAGACTATGTGGGTTATTTGTACTGCACTAAATACATTGGGCAGTTATTTTAAAATTGTTTGTCCTTTTTAAAGTATGTACGGTCGGTTTATCGACTTTTTCATACAAATTGTATATAAAATTGGATACTTATATTAGGGTATCTGTGCCCTAATAATAGTTTGCTACACTACAACAGAAATTAATCAAATCTAACCTTTAAAACTCATAATGAAATAAACCCGGACAACCTAACGTCTTAAAACAAATTGAGCTCGAAATGTTTCGGGTTAATTCGTAGCCCTTCCTCGCAAAGCGACATGTCGAGCTAAACTCGATTTAAGACGCGAGTTATCAGGGTTTATTACAAGCTTTTATTTAACCTACATATAATGCATGTATGTATGTATATGTTTATGTGGGTCAAACCTTGCAAGTTGAATTTGACCCACTTCCAGTGGTTGGATTGACTTGAAATTTGGCATACAAGTAAATCTAGTGACAATAGAATAATCTGGTGGTGATTCCTGGTGGTCCAGCCAGGATCGTCTCTGCGGACGCATATGGTACGGAAATGTAGTTTGGATGACAATGCAAGTACAGGCAACAAAAAATATAAGTCAGCAAAAAGTCTTGTATTAAAAAATGACATTTTTAACAAAAAAACTTATTTCATTAAATCTAAATCTAACTTCATTTAAACTAACATAACCCATCCTCATAAAATATTTGGCGTTGCGTTTACGTACAAAATTCAAAGATATATTTGCCGGCAAGTAGTTCATACTAAACGTCTATGCTAGGAGCATTAGTTAACTCTATATGTCGGAGAACATCGATATTTCAGTTGTATGGTTTCCTAAACGCGCCGGTAGGATTAGCGCTAGCGGACCGAATTTGTTTTTTAATTCATTTATTCCTTCCACATTTAAGTTTAAGTTTTACGATGGTTTCTACTGCTATCAGTTTCCTGTCGCATATGTTTGAAGAAACGGGAGACCGTAAGCAAGAAATTTTAATGAATTGAAAATTATACAGTCGAACAAATTGAACCATGCCCCAGGCTGGAACCTTTGTGCTCCTAATGTCATGTTGACATCTCCTACTTTTGTCTAGGAAATCCACAGGAAATTATAGTGAAATTGATTGTTAAAAGGTTCCACCCTTGGTCATGATTCAATTTGTTCGGATGTATGTAGTATGCACACCATATTCTATATAAATTAAAATGAATCGTAAAATGTGTTGCTAAGCGCAAAACTTGGGAACGGCTGGACCGATTTCGCTAATTCTTTTATTGTTGTGTTTGTTATTATCAATAGAATGTTTCTATGAAAGAAAAATTACAACATGGGCGAAGCCGCGCGCAACAGCTAGACGTTTTATAAAATTCTTCCATTCTACCTGACTCATCCCTTCAGTAGTTATAAGCGACAGGAAACTGATAGTGGTTGAAAACCCATTAAGAATTCAATAATTACAACATTATAGGCATAGTAAATGGCTGGCATGTAATTTAAAAAAATATCATTGAGTTAGATTTTTTTAAATTGATGTTCTTATAGCCTGGATGAGAGTCACTAGTTACCTTATTAGGAATTATTTCACACATATAAAAAAGCAAAAAGAAAACCAAACGTTAATAATACTTATGTCTTCAAATAGACGATCGGATAGCCAAGTGGTTAAAGAACCTGACTACGAAGCTTAAGGTCCTGGGATCGATTCCCGGCTGGGGCAGATATTTGTATGGATAATACGAATGCTTGTTCTCGGGCCTTGGATGTTTAATATATATTTAAGTGTTTATTTATCTATATAAGTATATGTTTATGCGCTGCCCAGTATCCATAGTACAAGCTGTGCTTAGTTTGGGACTAGGTAAATTGGTGTCAAGTGTCACATAATATTTATTTATTTAAATCTAGGGTGAATGGGCATTTAGACAAGCGTGCTCAAACTTAATTCACGTCTTTGCTTATCATCGGTCGTGATTGTGGTCGAACGCAAGCCTAATTCTATCCTACCAGTGCTTTAGGAAATACTTACCTACAAATTGAAAAGTCGGATAATAATTAAGGAGTCTCCTATGTCCAACCGACTTTTATTTAGATATTTTTATCAAAATTTTATTTAGTTAGGTAGTATTCATAATAAATTAAAGAAGGGAATATTTTTGTTGCAGGATAATAAACGGGAATAAAATGGAGCACACAGAGTTCCGGGTGAAGGGTAAGTTGTTGTTATTATTATTATTTATACTGGCAGCTTGTAGCTAATGAGCGTATGTGTAGGTATATACATATGGATTTAACATTTCATAATAACGTTTTACTTTAGGCAAGTATCTACTTGAAACGCAAAAAAAAAATGCACAAGATTGTAAACATACACAGTCACACAATTGTACATTATATTATTTGTTTAAAAGTAAACATTATCATCATCATGACCCCAGGGTGGAGCCTTATAATAATCAATTTCACTATGATTTTCTTGACAAAAGCATGAGACGTCAACATGACATTAGTAGCACAACGGTTCTACCCTGGATCATGATTCAACTTGTTCGACTGTACCTACGTGTCACTGCTGGGCACAAGCCTCTTCCTAGAATAAGCGAGCTCGGTCCGTAGTTCCACGCAGCCTTATACTCCGTTTAATTTAAGGTTTCAATTAACGGTCAAATTGTAACACGTTTCTCGGTATTTCGAATATAAATGGACTAAAAATACCTACATACATTTATTAGCGTCATTAATTATGTTTTTATTATAGAAGTTAACACAATTTTAAATAGTTTCGTTATTTAATTTAAAAACGTGTGCAAATTTTACCGTTATTTTTCAAATGTTAAAATAGATGGAGTTTAGTGCAGATCGTAAACTTCACACACAGACTATTGAATTTCTTCGTAGGTTTTTGCAGGTTGCCTTCACCGCAAAGCTAAATTTCAATCGTAGTAAACTTCAACTGTAATTTCAGACATTAATTTTGAAAAACTTAGTAGCAAGAGTCCGAATTTGAACCCACAATCCTCTGCTTAAGAGGCCAAGTCAAGCCACTAGGCCACCACGGCTTTTAAATGTATTGTTTTACTAGCTCCGTCCGCGTAGATTTCCTTTATCGCTATCCCGCGGGAATTATCCAATGTTCCGGGATAGAAGCTATCCTTTGTCCTTCCCTTGGACTCAAACTATCTGTATACAGTATTTCATCTAAATCGGTTAATGAGTTAGGCGTGAAGAATGAAAAAAAAACAAACGGACGTACAAACTTTCGCATTTATAAATATTCAACTGACACCTCCACTGGTTAGGACAGGTCAGTTATGTGGAAAAAAAGAAAGAAAATAATAACATTTATTTGTGACACTAAAGAAAACAGGCACATACGGCGTAAGCAGGCATAGGCATAAGCAGGGTGTGTAGGTCATATAGCACAGAGAACAGGTGGCCGTTGGGGTTGAAAAGTTCTCGAATAGAGACAGCGGATCGGCAAGGGCAGCGTAGGACGTCCACCAACGAGATGGACGGATGTCCTGGATAAAGCCGCGGGTTCACGGTGGATGCAGGCCGCTTCAACCGAGGCAACTTGAGGTCTATCGGGGAGGCTTATGCTCAACAGTAGACATCATACGGATGATAATAATCGCAAAAGAAAAAGGTCTTGATACACAGAAACTAAGTGAGCCTAGGGTTTCCTTTTTCAAAAGGAAAAAAAAGTCAAAATATGTATTTTTATTCAATTTAGGCTATAACAAGCACTTATGAATTTCAAAAAAAAAAACTACCACCGGTTCGGAAAAATCTCTGTTGAGAAAGAAGAATCCGGCAAGAAACTCAACGAGGTATGGCTGAGTGGGGACCTGTTTAGCGTCATGTATGTCTTTATTTGTTCTATGTTTGTTTTTTATGGCGTTAAATAAATGTATTTTCTTTCTTTCTTTCTTTCTTTTCTTTAGATTTACAATATTATTAAATGATGTCTATACATCACAAGTATTTAACACAACTTTATTTTTAACACAGTAGGTTCGCTATTTGAAGTAAGGGATTGCCAATACGGATCGGAATTATTTCCAAATATCCCTGTCCATGATATAATCATTAACTTTGTAATACGCCTTAGATATTAATGTCTTCTTGACAATAGATCTGAGTTTTGTATCCGTTTCATTGGTAAATAATATTTTTTGAAATTTTATTATAAAAACGTATGCAATTTCCCAGAAACAACATTTTGGTTTTAGCCAGTCTGTAAGATGGAATTTTAAGCTACCCTGTGTTCATTTCGAGATACGGAACCCTAAAAATAATAACGGCTGTCATTTAATTAACTCATTGATAGTCAAGTAACGTTTCAATACGCACTCGTTTCCACGATTACCTTAGCACTGGGAGTAGTAATGCTAGTAATTTGACCACAATTAACTACGCACTGAAGGACTGGCATTAATTGGTGTTACAATGAATTACTTGTTTATTTAATCTTTACATATGCACATAGTGTAAAGACGAGGTAAGCTGTTATGTCATACAACTGGAGTCAGAATATATAGATTTTTTAAAAGAGGGGTCCATACTGATATATTAAATGCAAAAGTGTGTGTGTTTGTATGTTTGTCCATCTTTCACGTCAAAACGGAGCGACGGATCAACGTGATTTTTGGCATAGAGATAGTTTATGGGCCAGAGAGTGTCATAGGCTACTTTTTATTCCGGCAAAATGCGCAGTTCCCGAGGGAACAGCGCGTGATAACCGAATTCCACGCGGGCGAAGCTGTTTTAAAACTCTTTGTCGTTTCGCAGATATTAGGCAAAATAGTACATTTATAAATATTCTGTGTAGTTTACTCTTTAATTTATCTGAAATAGCATTAGATTGCATTGCATATCAATCAAAAATGTAGTGAAATCTTTTTTGCCAGTAAGATACTACGGTTTTCAAATAAAAAGCTTGACAATATTTATTAAAGCACGATTGTTTTTAAAAATTTGCATGTCGAGCTGTCGGCTGAATACTGTGACTGTAATTTAATTACTTCAGATCTTGTAAACGTATTCTAGCAAATAAAGATTTACTTAAGTTCTTACTTACTTACATCTATAAGAGTTATACACTCTTTATAAGGGATCTTTTAACCCCCCTCTCTGTTTTACGGGATTTTTGTAATATCGTGTTAATGCCGGGGTAAATAGCAGTGCATAAATACAATACAAATAAAAATACAAATCAATACAACATTTTTATACTCGCACAAAATACAGGGTAGACGCTAAGTGATCTTAAATACATACCTACTAGATTGCGGCCAATCAGTTTGGCTTTTTAAGCAGGATAAGTAACGCATACGCAATAACTTTCGCATTTATAATGTTAGTAGGATCATATTAAAGATTAAATTATGATTAGAAACCAAAATCGCGATAAAAATAAACATAAATCTTTTAAAGTTAACAGTCTCTTGGTAACATTTCCGCTCTTGGAGAGTAAATGAGATGGAACATTAAAACAGATAACGATATTAGACAAAAGTACCTAACGATTAGAAGACCAATATTATCAAGAAGATTTGTGCAAAAAATTGAGTTTCCGTTGCTATGAAATGAAATTAGTTTATTTCGCTTTAGACATGGTAAAATTGGTCTTGTAAATAGTGCTAATGAGTTATGACATGTCTAACCAGATAGGTACCTAACTTACATGGCATACAAAAAATAACTTATTTTCTAAAATTATGTTTTTGTTTTATGCTACATAAAAACCAAAATTTCAAACCAAACATTCATTGTAACAATATTGTGCACAACATATATTACGAGATTGTACAAAACTAGTAGGTACTCACTAAACTAACAATTTTTTGTGTGGAAAGAGTTTATCAACCATGTTCTTAACTTATTTTTGAAACAATTCCTGGTTTTACATTCCTCCTCCGTAAAGAGGTCGTTGAATATGCGCGGTATTAAGTACCTCCTCGACCTTTTACCATAATACAGGCCTGAGGCTCCACATATGTTTTACGTATTGTCTGTCTAAAACAACGATTGTATATTTTAAATTGCTTAAACTCCAGGTTCTCATATTGATCCAACGCTAACAAATAATTAACTTTTTCGGCCACTGGTACCTATTATATTACAAATTTAAAATAACTTATTATAATGTTTATTACAGCACATTTTCTTTGTTTTTTTTTTATCTACTAACAGTTTTAACAATCTATGTTGCAAGTTCAAAAAATTTTCAATTGTTTTTCAAGTTTATAACAATTCTGAGCAATTATTAGATTCATAGAAAAAAGAGTTATGTCAAACGATCATTCTGACAAACATTACATTCGGACGTTCAAAGAGTATGCGAGCCGATATAGACCCGTTGCGAAGAATGTGTTTACATGAACCATCTCGCTCCGCTCACCTGTTTCCACCAGAGATGTGCTGTGCGAGGCGAGGTAAATGAAGCGTTTCTATTGGTTTTTATTTTTTATTTTTTATTTTTTTTATTCGACTGGATGGCAAACGAGCAAGTGGGTCTCCTGATGGTAAGAGATCACCACTGCCCATAAACATCTGCAACCCCAGGGGTATTGCAGATGCGTTGCCAACCTAGAGTCCTAAGATGGGATACCTTAAGTGCCAGTAATTTCACCGGCTGTCTTACTCTCCACGCCGAAACACAACAGTGCAAGCACTGCTGCTTCACGGCAGGATTAGTGAGCAATATGGTAGTAGCAATCCGGGCGGACCTTGCACAAGGTCCTACCACCTACAAACACAAACCTCGCAACACATCCTCGCACATTATGTATAGGGAGTCTTTGAACATGATGGGGCTTAAATCCAGGGTTCGATTCTAGGCGCATAACTGAGCTACTTTTGTTCTGATACTTTTTAAAAATATGATCACTTGTTTATTTCATTTTCTTCATACAAATTAAATGTAATTTAATAAATACAATACTAAATTGACGACACATTGATAAATGTTTATTTTAGAGATGTCAAATAAATGTCAAAAATTACTTCAAAGCCCAACCCCCCCCCCCCCTACCAGGAAACGGCGCTAACACCGCTATGTCCGATACACTGATTTAACAATTAAATTTGAAGATCAATACTACTAAGATTATAAACGCGAAAGTTTGTAAATCTGTTTGTTTGTTTGTTACTTCATCACGTCTAAACCACAGAACCGATTTAGATGAAATTCGGTATACAGATGGTTTGAATCCCGGATAAGGAAATAGGATAGTTTTTATCCCGAATTTTTTTATAGTTTCCGCGGGATAGCGATAAAAGAATTTCGCACGGACGGAGTCGCGGGTAACGGCTAGTAAATGATCTAAATTTAAGTTTTTTGGAAAATGTTACTAAACAAAAGTAGCTTAGTTTCGTCAGTAGAATCGAACCTTGGATTTAAAGCCCTATGACCATGACAGACCCTCTGACCAGAGACACCCTGTAGATGGAATCGCAGCCTAAAGACCATGTCTGTACCTAGGAAATATCTGTGGCTCCAGTGAAAAGGGGTACATGTCGAAAAACCCAAGTTTACAGGAGACGCAAAAAACAGTTACGCCCGAGATGATTCAAACTTACGTTCATTACACTTGTATATTTACATATACTAATAAATGTGGTATGTTAAAGGACTAAATTAATTGCGCTCTTTCTTATGGGAATGTTATTTTTGCTCTTGATCAATTAGTTTGTAAATTAACTACTTGTATCCAAAATAGAAGTATAAAAATAAGTGTAAAAAGGTTCAAGTGGTTATAATATCGCTATTCACCAAGTTTTCGTAATTTTATACGAAGTGAAAAAGGCTACGCATCCGGAATGTTTTTTGTAGTACATGTATAATATTATCCACAGAAGACTAGCTTACGAACTAATGGTGTAGAAAATGATTGCATTTTTCAATTTATGCAGTTCTTTGGACTTAATTACAGACATAACAGATATGTAGCCTTTTGCACGTTTTTTTTTATTGTGTTTTTAGTTATAAGTAGACTTAAATAATAATGAAAAATTCAAAATGCTACTTGTATCCAAGTTGAGTGAATAAAACACTTATGAAAGTATTTAAATATCTATTCAAAAACGCTATAAAATTTTCAAAAATCTCACATGCAAACATAAAAAATGTCCGTTTAAAACAAACTTAATTTCTCATCATTAGTATCTAAGTATGTCCATTCAAAAGACGTTAAAATAATATTAAATTATCTTGTAACATTCAATTACAAAAAACATGTTATTTATTAATAAAACTTAAAATCTCTAAGCTGCGTATCGACAGTTTCATCATTGCAGATTAAATCTTTGTAAAACAGAAAGGTTAATCAGCGGTATGAGATACATTAAGAGGCTGTTTCACCATCCATTGCTTAGTGTTAACTGGCGGTTAGGTGTGATGCCGTCTCTGTGTATTCGAACAAAACAAATAGAGACGGCGTCACACCTAGCCGCCGGTTAACACTAATCAATGGATGGTGAAACAGCCCCTTAATCTCATTTTCTCCTTTAGAAATGGGCAATGGTCATAGCAGTGGGATGTGCATTCTGTGTCAAATACACTAGGTAGAGGGGATTTTCCGCATCTTCATAGAAGACATACCGTGTGCCATTGATCGTCATCATACGTCTTGTATTGTAGTCAAAATTAGGGAATTCTGCCTTTTTAAAACTGAAAATAGTAGTCTCAGAGATATTAAACTTTTGTTTGTCCTCGTTATTTATTTTTTGTTGAATTGCCCCATTTGGAAATTCCCCCATTTGATCATACCTAATTAACAGTCTCATGAAAACACAAATTGAAAACATTTTGAACATTCATCTCAGCGAGCAGGCATGGACCCAAGCCACTTTACCGATAAGGAGCGGCGGCTTAGGAACTCGCAAAATTTCAAGTGTAGCTTTGCCGGCATTCCTATCTTCGATCCACAGCACGCTAGATCTCGCAGGTAGAATACTTAAAGCTCCAGCGGGCATTAACTGCGAGATTGCATGCTTGAACGAGGCCACGAATACCTGGCTAGCTGGACCGAGTCCAAATCTCCCGTCCAAACCACATAGGCAAAGGGCCTGGGATACAATAGCCTCCGTGAACACCTTATAGGCATTAATAGAACCTTTAACAGGCAGGGACCGGGCCAGATTGTTAGCTGTGTCCAAGCCAGAATCTGGTTACTGGCTCCATGCATACCCCTCGCCCAACACTAGAACTTTTATCGACCCAGACACTACGCATAGCTGCTGGTCTACGGCTGGGAGTTGGGATCTGCGAAAGTAACAACTGTGTTTCTTGTGGGGCTCCAGTGGACCGTCTTGGCCAACATGGCCTCTCCTGTTCCTCGGGCGCCGGCCGACTGTCCCGCCACGCCACTCTCAACGAAATTCTCAGAAGGGCGCTCGTTAGTGCCAACGTTCCCGCCGCTCTGTAGCCCTAGATTGTACGGAGCGATGGCAAGCGCCCCGACGGAATGTTGTGATACCCTGGAAGACTGGCCGTGCACTGTTGTGGGACGCTACCTGTACAGACACCCTGGCGGCGTCCTACCTAACAGCAACTACCAAACGTGCGGGGGCGGCGGTAGACGCCCGGGAACGCCTCAAAGACACAAAATATAGCTGTCTCGGCGCCCAATATCATTTCTTTGCTTTCGGCGTCGAGACTCTAGGTCCTTGGGGTAAGGCTGCGCTGGAGCTACACAGGGAGCTCAGCAATGGGAGGCAACAGGCAACCCTCGCGCCGGCAGCTTTCTCGCGCAAAGAATCGCAATCGCAGTTCAACGCGGGAATGCTGCCTGCGTGATGGGCACCATGCCAAGAGGCCCACCTCTCTTTTTTAATTAAAGTTTTAGTTTTAGATATTTAAATTAAATAATAGTTTTAGTCCTATGGCTATTTTGTATTTTCTTAATCATTCTTATTAAATGATTGGTGTCAAGGGATATATCTTAATTAATACCCTTAAAATTAATGCAATGTGCAATATTAGTTTAATAATAAAATTGGTGTAAAAGGATATAACTTAATCGCGTAACCGTCGACTGCGCAGCTCGCAAGCGCGTTCTCCCTGCACAAGTCAGCGCACACGATTGTGGCTCATCCGTGAGCGCCGTGGCTCCCCACTCACCCGCTCATTCCCCCGCGCAAAGACTTATATCCTTTTCCACGTAAACTTTTTTATATTCGATTTGAGAAAACGGGCGCAGCTCGACTTAATCTTATATTTTATTTTATTTTTTTGTGTAAAGAGATTGAACTTAACTTGTATCAATGTAAACTAAATAAATCTGTTCTTGTTTTAGGGGTTCAAGTGTGCTTAGATTTTTTTACACCCGCCATTTGAAAAAACAGCACGTACAACTAAATTTAGATCATAAATCACAAACAAAACTTTAGTTAATAGAAATACAACTTGACAAGTACCCTCTGTTGCTAACTTTTTTAAGGCAGTTCTACCCTTGACCACCAAAAAAGTCCGTTGTTTTAAAAGATATCTTAGATCCGTTTACACCAATCGATGCGTTATTTTTTTTTGTATTTTTTGGTATATATAACTCAATTTGGCCAAATTCAGACTTGTACCCCTTTTCACTGGAGCCACAGATATTAGCTCTAGCTGGCAAGCAAAGACTTAGCAACATGCGGACAAAGTCACCGGCACCATATAGCGAGCCATAAACTTAGCTAACCGGAATAAACAGACAGCATCGATATTGCCTGTAAATTGGGATCAATGGTGCCCATAACGTCGGGATTTGTCTTATTGAATCGTTTACTTTTACGCCGGCGACAATTTTCTCGTTCTTAAATAGATGTCGGGTGACACGGCAATATACGTATATTGTAAACTATTCTCAGTATAAAGATAAAGGGTGCATTTTGAGTCGTGAATCGAAAAGGGCTTTAATTCATGAGCTACCATGAAACCATTTCACAGTAAACGTTATAGTGACATCGTATTAATGAAGGCTATCGTTTTTTGTCTCACTAGATGGCGCACTGTTGCGTGAGGTTTTTAAGTATGGCTTTCAAAGTTTGTTATTACGGGAGTGAAAACAAAGTTTAGATTAAAATCATATTTAATACATCTTAAAACCGTACCATAAAAATATCGAGCATGCCACAGTGTTGCATAGTCCCCGTTTTGTTCGGAAAAAAGGGAGGACAAAGGTTTCCGAAAGACAAAACTGTCTCAAAACACAGACATCATTGCCCAGGAATGCATATTTGCTATAATTAATTTCAGATATTGCAAAATATTCACAAAATTATTCTAATTATAAATAAACCCGCGTAGCTCACCCAAAAACTATGAGATTTGACATTTCGGAGACCTCACGCTACACTAGCGCCTCTAGTGGCGAATGCATACGCGATAGCCCTCATTCAGGCATATTTTTTTTAGCATAAAGTTTTTTGCATACATATTTTTTATCCTAATGCAAAAATTTTGACCATTCGATACAGACCCGTTTGAGAGCTATGATGCCACAGACAGACAGACAAACTTACACCACCCCTCTTCCTGCGTAGAGGGTTCATTTGCGACTCTACTCGTATTCTCGTAAACAGACAAACGGACTTTAAAATACGTTCCTTTCAATCGAGTGTTGACCAATTGCCGCAGATGTGTTGTGGACAAGGACTTTGAAAAACTCATTCCATTTAAAGTCCATTTCAGTTGCGCATTGTAGAAGGAACTGTACATCGAATTGTTTGTCGGTCAAGTGGGTTCCAAGGAACTCAAAGGGCTGACTGTAGACAAACTATACAGAGAGACTAGGAGTGGTGCGAAGTAATTTAATGGTATTGTATTGTACAACTATTTTTTGTACATAAAACATATGAAAATAACAGAACAATGATAATGATGAATGATGGTGTGTGTGAAGTTAACAATCCATATTGGGAACTACGTCTCAAGCCCTCTAATTCTGAGAGGAGGCCTGCACCCTGCCGGACGCTTAAATGTGATGCCGTCTCCGTCTATTCCAACAAAACAAATAGAGACGGCATCACATTTAACCGTCAGTTTAGACTAATCAATAGATGGTGAAATAGCCCCTTAGTTATGTTATTCTAACCCGTAACTCAGAGAAGACATCAGTGATAGACTTAGATTTTTTTTTGCAATTATTATCTAGCATGCTTAGGGTATGATGAGCCATGAAGAGATTGCCTTAAAGTGTTACAACTTCTAACTTTTAGTGGATTTGTACCCCATAAAAATCATACTTTTAATAAGTAAACAACCGCCGTAAAACAGCAGTGCTGGCACTGTTGTGTTTCGGCGTGGAGAGTAAGACATCCGGTGAAATTACTGGCACTTGAGGTATCCCATCTTAGGCCTCTAGGTTGGCAACGCATCTGCAATCCCCCTGGTGTTGCAGGTATCTATGGGCGGTGGTAATCTCTTATCATCAGGAGACCCACTTGCTCGTTTGAATAAAAAAAAAGTAACCCAGGAGACGTTACCATGGCAACAATAGGTACACAAAAAATTTGATTGACCCATCTTTACTAAAACTGTCAATAAATCACCAGCTAAGGAGATGGTGGACTACATAGCGGACTACCTGGAGAACATACGGGACAGGCGGGTCTACCCGGACGTCCAGCCCGGTTACTTGCACAAGCTGCTGCCCGGAACTGCGCCCGCGCAGCCAGAGTCCTGGGATGACATATTCAAGGACGTCGACCAACACATTATGCCAGGGGTAATAGAAACAGCAGCAGAAATAGAGCAGTTGTTAGACATTCGTTTAATAAGTTTCTTAGAATCTCGTACCTTAATTAAGCCACTCGGCCAAGCCTCGTGCCAAACGGTACTCGACTTTGAGACTTTTCAATACTATTGTTGAGTAGCACAAACCGGTACAATCACCAGCATCAACATTGACACAGCCAAGCGTGCATACTTATCTGATAGGACTTTATTTCTAGGGCCCGTAGGACGTGTCAAATATTTTTGCAGGCCCAGCCGCAGATATTATGCATATATTATAATATAATACTTTTAAACTCACTCTTTGTTGGTCCCCAACTGATTGCTCCCCTCATCCACTCAAAGGTTGTCTGGTAGAGATGCCTTAAAGGGATAAGTACGCCTTTGTACAAGATCTTAAAGTTTGTATTATGTTTCTTTTCTTTTGTACAATAAATAGTTTACGTAGGTACATACTTAAATATTATGTACAGTAAAGTATAAAAATATGAACTTATTAAAAGTTTCAAAAATAAGTACCACACTCTTATTCCGACGCCATAAGGCCGTAGTAACATATTTTTGAGTGATTCGAATATACCTTCCGCCGCCTAATTTTGCCTAAAAGTTCATTGGCACAACTAGTACCACAAAAACTATAAAGGTATAATTCCAATAATTGAATAGGCACTATGCCGTTCAACGATTCGAACACAATCCGGGAGTAACGTAAACACGTCGCATAAAAATGTCATCTCAAAAATGCGTCAAAACTGAGTATTAAGTAATGAACTTTTAGGTAGTTTATATGGCGCGTGGTCTAGATACTTATTTTTGCACTTGACTGTACAGCAGGTGGCTAATAAGTAAGCATTTTTTTTTTAGTTGGTCCACTGGCAGTCTCCGCATATGCACGCATACTTCCCAGCGCTGACGTCGTACCCTTCCATCATGGGGGACATGCTGTCCAGCGCCCTCAATGTTCTCTGCTTTACCTGGGTAAGCTGATGACAGGATAAATACTGGAGGTATGGTCGCTGAGGGAAATAATAACGTACAACTCGGAATGTATGCGCAATAATGTACGACGTGATAATCCGAAGCATTATTGCTTCCGATTATCATGCCGTACATTATCATGGTCGCGCATTATCAGGGCGTACAAAATATTGCGCGCGCTGTAATGTACGTAGTGATAATGCACGACGTGATAATCTGAATCCATGGATTCGAATGAATAGACATTTTTCGCCGCGGATCGAGCGAGCGCAGTGAGCGAGATCGATGTAGTCGGAGCAGATCCGACCCGGCCGGGTTAGGTTGAAGTTATTTTTTTCATTTCAATCACGGAAATCGTAAGGCATGATAATTGGAAGACATAATGCTTCGGATTATCACGTTGTACTTTATTGCGCGTACATTATTGGTTCCCTGCTAGTTCGGTACGGGATGATAATGCACGGCATGATAATTCGTGCACATAAGCACGGATTATCAGACCGTGCATTATTAAGCGTGCATTAACAAGTCGTACATTAACTACATCTGACGGTGGTATGGTGGGTCAAAAGAGATAATAACTCTGGTTGACCTGATGACCTATGGCGTTTTTATTCCTTTTCATTTATATTATAAGGTTTTATTATTTATTTCACTTGCAACAGACTGTCCAAAATTTACAATTTTTATTTTGTTATCTCTTTTTTTCATTTTGAGCATGTCGTTTCAGTTAGACCTTACCGGATTTCATTTGGCGTTTTTTTTGGTCTTTTAAAAGCGCTGCTGGTATTACAAAGACATAAAGAAGCGGTTTATTTACAAAATAAAGGTATTTTCTTATGTCTACTAACGACCCTGTTCTTCCAGGCATCTTCTCCTGCTGGAACTGAGCTGGAAACCATCGCCATGAACTGGCTTGGCAAAATCCTTGGACTCCCAGAGTCTTTCCTTAACGAGAAGAATGATAGCCCGGGTGGTGGTGTCATCCAGGTAAGAATTAAAAATATTAGACATTACAATGGTTTCTGCTAAATTGAAAATTGGCTGGACATGTCTGTCGCATGCACCCACAGAGGTGGGCTTACACAGTCACTTGGTGGGCATCGGAGAAGCCATCGACGGCGAGGCAGACTGAGGAGATGGTGGGACGATTTGGACGCGTATGCAAGGGATGGGTCCGTCATTGCGCCAGATCAGAAGATGTGAAGAGAAGAGGAGATGCTTTTACCCAGCAGTGGGACACTATGCCAGGCTAGTTAAAAAATGGTTTCTTCAGAATGTTACCGCTTGTCTAAGCTAAAATGCCGTGCCCCTCACACAACTAAATCATTTCATTATGACTAGTTAGACAACCAATTTTCGGGAATTAAGTCTTTGCTACGTCTTAGGTCTAATTTCAGCAATAACAGTTAAGATTAATAAAACACACCTTAACAGTAAATAAATAAAAATTCAAGGTAGTTTTATATGACGATTTTTTTTTTAATATGCTAAGGGAGTTACAGTGGCAAATTAAAACGTTTGTTATGGTTTGTTATTCTAACATCTGGTAGCATAATGTACGGTTATGTTGCTCTGAAGATGAGCTCTGGTTGAATTCGAAAAGCGTCAGTGTAGTGTGGCGGTGGTGATAGATGGGTTTGTGTGATTTGTGTGTGTTCTTACAGTGTGGAGGTGGAGGAACTGCATGAATTCGCATATCTTGCATAAGCATAGCTATCATAAGGTCGCGGCTGAGCAAAGTAATTGTTTTAGTTAATTAAATCACCGTTAGGTTCGCGGCAGTTATCATAAGGTTTGCTGTCTAACTAGTCGTAAAGAACTGATTTAGTTGAGTGAGGGACGCGTCATTTTAGCTTAGACAAGCTCTACCATCGTCTACTCGCTAATTCTGTCGCCAGTAGCATTTGCGCTGCTGTTCCGGTGGGAAGAGTAAGACAGCGATTCTATCTCAGTCTTCTATGCTGGTAAAGCATCGGCGATCCTCTGGTGTAGGGTGTGTCCGGTGATGGTTTCCACTTACTATCAGATATCATACACAGGTTGTTTGCCAGACTACTTCATAAAAAACCATAACAGCATATTGCTTTTGTGATTCGTCATCATACCACGTCCCACTGCAGGGCACAGGCCTCCTCTCAGAACGAGAAGCCTTGGGCCGTAGTTCCCACGCGGAGCCAATGTGGATTGGGAACTTCACAAACACAATATGATTTATAATCTTAAGAAAACTTTTTTGCTTGATAGACCACAGCCAGCGAAGCAACCCTGGTCAGTCTATTGGCAGCCAGGACTAGCGCTTTGATGGAGCTGTCCAAGCTGAACCCTGAGCTTCAGTCTGCTGAGCTGCTGGGTCACCTCATCTGCTACTGCTCCGACCAGGCCCACTCCTCGGTCGAGAAGGCTGGACTGATAGGTATGTCTTATAAGAAATATATATAAATGAATAAATATCACAGGACAATTAGACATCGACAGATGAGATATTGACATGGAAATACCGACCCGATTATTCGTGTACACGCCCATACAAACTAATATCAATGACATGAGTTTTTTAATGCAAAATATTCACAAAATTATTCTAATTAAGTATAAATAAACACGGTCACCCAAAAACTATGAGATTTGACATTTCGGAGACCTCACTCCACACTAGCGCCTCTAGCGGCGAATTCATACGCGATAGCCCTTTAAGATGTATGTGCTTCCCAGGGCTAGTACGCATGCGTTATATCGAGTCCGACGAGCATCAGAGCATGCGTGGAGCGGCGTTGGAGGAGGCCATCATTGCCGACAAGGCCATGGGACTGGTGCCATTCTGGGTAAGTCTAAGGGGCTGTTTCACCATCTATTGATTAGTCTTAACTGACGGTTAGATGTGATGCCGTCTTCATCTATTCGAACAAAAGAAATAGAGACGGCATCACATTTAAACCGTCAGTTAAGACAAATCAATGGATGGTGAAACAGCCCCTAAAGTTCTCTATCATATCACCGTATCGTATGACCTTAATATCAATGTGTCAAAAATATATTCTTTGTATCGAAAAGTATGAAACCATGCCAACTATACGTTATGCCTATCCAATATATTAAAAGTGTAAACAAACCGATTTCATCAAAACTCTTGTATAAACACCCACTGCATCGAATCAATAACACATTTATCTATAATTCGTGTCTTTTAACTAGATGTCTAATCACTTTTTTTCACCAAAAGTCACTTGATTTCAATATTTATTTTTCATTTGAAAAATCTTCGTCAAAAAAACAAAATCATTTATTCAGTAAATAGGCCGCAATGAGCACTTTTACACGTCATTTTTTAAACTACCAGTGCTTTCGGAAAGACCATCATTGCCAAGAAGAATGCGCCGTAAGAAACTTGGCAGAAAGTCATTTTATCAAAATAAAATAATTGCAATTAAAATACTTGTCACTCCTTCACGCTAAAATGGCTGGATATCAGAAATAACATATAGACTACTTTTTATTCCGATATTCCCACGGGATATATATTCGAAACTTCAATTTAGTTTGGTTGGGATTTACCTATATATTTTTTACAAGTTTTTATTAACTACACCGAATAAACTCATACTCATACTCATAATCTCTGTTACTAACATATCGATCGTATGAAATCTGAAATAAACATTTATTATTATTATTATTTATTTTATTTTATAATTTATCGTTGCTAAAAAACGTGCAAAAATAAAGTTGTGTTAAATACTGTGATGTATGGGTATTATTTAATAATACTGTAAATCTGTTTAAGAATATATATATCGTTGAGTTTCTTGCCGGATTCTTCTCAACAGAGGTTTTTCCGAATCGGTGGTAGCACGGGGTGGTAGATTTTATGCGACATTCATAAGTGCTTGTTATAGCCTAAATTGAATAAAGATATTTTGACTTTGACTTTGAAAAGTGACAAAAATAAAAAAAAGTTGTATCGCAAAATTAGCATTTTTAACTTATGAATGATAACACAAGTATAGTCAATAAAAATTACAATTAGCTAATATTTTGTGTAATAGTATGTGTTTTTATTTTTGTATTTTGTTTCTTTTCTTTTGTACAATAAAGAGTTTACATACATACATTTTGAATTCAAAATGTTTAATGAATAAATAAATAATTTGTTAAATTTTGTTATAAAGAATGTAGATTTACTGACTGACTCATCAACGTCCAAACCAAACCTTTGGACCTAAACAGCTGAAAATTGCCTTTACGCCATAGTCAAAGAATAAGGACGAATTTTGTAAAAATAACCCACAGGAATAGGGAATTCTATAACGGGATCGAAGTCGAAAATAATTATTAAATACACTCTAATATTTCTAAAAACCCTCCAAATGCCATCTGCTCAAGAAATTCATTTCATAAAACGCTCTAAAATATGTCTTTCCGTCCCTAGGGCGATCATAAAACAATGCCTAAGCCCTTGAAATTGAGAGAGATTGTTATTTTTAAAGCGATGCACCAACGGGACCAATTTGTGTTGTCAGTTGAGACTTAGCGAAGTTTTCTGGGGACTTAAGTGGTAAGAGGATAGCTTGATAGATTGTGTAGGTACTTGTTTCTGAAGTAAATTATTCTCATTTCATTTCAAAGCTTATACAGTATAGAAAGGCGTTGTGTCGACATCTATTATAATATACGTCTAAGTACATGTCAACTTATTCTGATTGATTTACATCTATTACTAAAATTTATTTCATAACAGAAAAGCACAGAGTTATAACACATATACAAAATTAAAAAAAAATACAACTACTATCTACTTACTATTTACAATACCTATACTAAATAGAAAACATCTTCAAGGCTGCTGCTTTGGGAGGCCGTTCCTATTAGGCTGGCAGCATTAGGAACCTCCTCTCTCTTGTTTCTGATTGATTGATTGTTTAAAATTCTGATAGTTAAAATTATACGTGAGCCTAACGAGGCTACTAGAACATGCAGATGTAAAAATAGCTCTTATAGAATTATTATTACAAGCTATAAGCTGTCAGCTTTCTCGGACAAAGAATGAGTCTATTCAGAGAGAGAAAGCTGCCAGCATCTTCGGAGCCATGCCGTTGAGGACTCCTTAAAAAAAAAAAAAAAAAAATGACTAACTGTTGCCCGCGACACCATCCGTGTAGAATTCATTTATTGCTATCCTGCGGGAGCGAACTATGCAGTTTTCCGAGATAATAACTATCCTAAGTCCTTCCCGGGACTCAATTTCATCTAAGTCGATTCAGCGGTTTAGACGTGATGAGGTAACAAACAAACAAACGGCGGCTGATATTCCCTATATTTGGTACGGACCCCTAAATGTGTGAAGTCCGAAAGCTGGTTTTTTACACTTATTTGTATTTTAAGCTCTATAACTAAGTACTCTCCTCGTTTTAAAGCGATAGTTTTCACTCTTGGGTTCAATACGTCTTCTTAACCTGTGCAAGATCCAAATTCATTACTTAATTCCAAAACTATTGCAAGGTTGACTACTGATTATTTAATTGTCACGTAAATGTATGTCTGATTATATTGGACGTGTAGTAGTCGGTTATTGTTACGATAGACCCGCTGTAAGTTCATGCCTTGAAGCCGAACATTCTATAGCGGCTTACGAATTTCACATTCAAGTCTTTTCGATTTACTTTAAACTGTTGACTGTAAATAATTATATGTTAGTTGATGCGGGGGTGGAAGGGGAAGGTGGAAGGGCGTTTGCTTAATGACCATGCTAGTATTGGTAGTGCCACGAGAGTTGCAAGCAAAAAAAAAGTTACAAAGAGTGAATTAGTTATAAATTAATTAATTTATAGCCGTTGAATTTGCGAAAAACCGTAACGGCCACAAGGTTGCAGCCGTAGGCCGTGGATTTTGAGATTTATTAGCCTCATGATATTAACGATATTATCGAGATATTTTACAGCAATGGCTATTAGACCTTTACTGCAACGCAACCTTAATACCTATTTCCAATTTATTGAATCAGGCGTTACTTTGCGGAGGTCCATGTCAACTATACCGGGTGGGCCCTGTAACAGGAGCAAAAAATTAAATCACAGGTTCTGCTACTCAAATGGAACCAAGTACTTTAGTTCTGCAACTTTAAAAAAATAAGTAATTTCATCAATATTTTTAACAAATTAAATGGTATTTTCAATGTACGGCATCCAATAGCCTAAATGACATCGCCTGTCCAATTAAACTTTAAACTATAATGAAAATCACAATGCAAAATTATTTTCAAAAGTTGTAGAACTAATTTAGCTCAAGATGAAGAGTGGAAGCTGTGGTTTAATATTTTGCTCCTGTTACAGGACCCACCTCGTATACAATTACTTTGCTCACCCGCGACCTTATGATAACTAGGCCTAAGCAAGCATGTGTGTTCATTCAGTTCCTCTACCTCCTCACTCACTCACAAATCACACATTCACAATCACACCATCCCACGAGTCTAACATCTGTTAGCTAGGTGTGTGTGATGCTCTGAGGATGAACTTTGGTTGAGTTCGAAACAGCGTCAGCGTAGTGTTGTGGCGATAGTTGAGTTTGTGTGATTTGTGTGTGTTCTTACAGCGTGGCGGCGGAGGAGCGGCATGAACACACATTTGTTGCACATAGCTATCGTAAGGTTCCTATATCTTCATCGAGTTTTAAGAGTCACCAGTACGCTCGCCCCTGATGGTATTTTCATACAAAAGTAGTTTCGTTCTAATTTACAAAGAACACACTGAAATAAAATAAAATTAATCTATAATGGGAGCAGTTATTTTGATGTTTATGATTAGTTTTCGTTCATATTCAATGTAACATAATAAAAACGCATTCATTTTAGGTTTTGCATGAGAAATGAAAATTCGTTATTGTTTTTTTTTTGTTACATTTTATTTCATCGTAATGGCTGCTCCCATTATATTGCGAAGTTGCGTTTTGATCTGTAGTGCTCCTTGTAAATTAGAACGAAACTACGTTTGTATGGGGACGTGGGCGTACAGGGGACTCTTAACTCGATCACGAATGTTAAAGTTTCCGTTCCGAACAATCTCGAGATAGAGACTGTTCGCGATCAATCTTAGAATTACCCTGAATTACCTACCTATGGAAGTGTGTGCATATTAGTGTAATTATTCTAGTCTGCGCTCATGAACGTAGTTAAGAACGTATTAAACTCCAGACAACTTAGTTTAGTGAAGGACAGATGACGTGCCTTATTTTTCGACCGGCTTCATAAAAGAAGGAGGTTATCAATTGGTCTGTATTTTTTTGTGGGTTTGTTACGCGATAACTCCGCCAATTGTGGACCGAATTTCAAAATTCTTTTTTGTTTTAAAGGACATACTTCCGAGGTGGTCCCATTGACACCAAGTCAGGATCTGATCATGGGATCTTAGAGAAAGTGAGAGCAACCTCTAATTTTTATAAAACTTATAGCAATGAACTAAAATAATTTCCTTGCTCACCCGCGACTTTACGATAGCTAAGCTTATGCAAAATATGCGTGTTCATGCAGTTCCTCCACCTCCACACTGTAAGAATACACACAAATCACACAAACCCATCTATCACCACCACCACACTACACTGACGCGTTGCATGGTGTACGGTTGTGTCACTCTGAAGATGAGCTCTGGTTGAGTTCATTGATATGGACCTCCGCAAAGTAACGCCTGATTCAATAATTATTTAAAACTTATAGCGATTTTGGCATTTTTAACACCAAGTCAAGTACGAGTATTTACATTCAGAAAGTATAATTTAGTGAACTGAACCTGACAAAGAAGACCGTAGGTACCGGTACTCTGTATAAAATAATTTACTTAACTATGCCGTGTTTGAGCTTAATGGAATTGTTGTGAGATCAAGATGCACTTTGGCTACAAATCACTAAAAAAAGAACCATGAAAAAAATACTTTTTAACAAAAAATGGAACCGACTTCAAAAACCGTGAAAATTATTTTGTAATAGTTTGAATTCGGTGCCTCAGAACGAGCCAGCAGGGCTGATTTAAGCCCAATATATAGTTATAGTATGTAGGTAAGGTAGACGACCATAGGTCCACTACTGCTGGCTCGTGCTGAGGCACCGACTTCAGACTGGTAGAAAATTATTTTCATGGTTTTTTTTAGTCGGTTCAATTTTGAGTCATAAATGTTAAAAAGTTTTTTTACTAATTTTTACACCTGGCTTCGCTCGCATTACGACCGGATAGCGCAGTGGTTTGAGAACCTGACAATAAAGCTTGAGGTCGGCCGAGGCTATTTGTTTGAAGAAGAAAACATATTATGTGTGTGTGAGTAAATATTTACAAATAAATCATTCATTCATTCATTCATTCATTCAATGTGGTGGTGCAATAAAATAGTATTGTAACTGTACAATTGAATTGTATAAAAAAAATGAATACGAGTACATCACGAAATGATCAGGCTCTATTTATAGGTACTACGAAGTGCAAAATTCGAACTTCGTATCTTGCCGTCTCGCTGACGCTTAATATTATTTAATACGAGAGTGAGAGGGACGGTACGATATGAACTTCAATTTTTGAATTTCGTAGTAACCCCCCAGCGAAGCTCATCTTCCTTTGGGACTATCAGGTCATCATACATTAAAAAAAAACAACAAAAATGGTAACATTACATTAGTGGAATGTAAAATACTTTATTCTGGCCATTTGAATAATTAAATTAAAACTATTTACATAAAACTATCCTAAGCATAAAATACTTACATAATTAAATTCTTACTATTTTCTTAGGTCTGTGCTACACTGGGGACCACTGGTTCAGTGGCGTTCGACAATCTGCGTGAAATTGGTGCGGTCTGCGACAAACACGGCACCTGGCTCCATGTGGACGCGGCCTATGCTGGCAGCGCTTTTGTGTGTCCTGAATACAGGTCAGTTTGGATTTTTTTCTCAAAAATATACGTAAAGCAAGCTTTACATTATTAACTTGCAAGTTTTTGACCCACTTTCAGTGGTCGGATGAATTGATATTTGACATACTTATGTAACCATATCGAAAATACAAACTGAGACATGGATGCACAGAAAAACCAAAAAAAAAGACACCAGCACTGGGAATAGAACCCAGGTCCTCAGCAATCCGTGCTGCGTGCTATAACCCCTACACCACGCTGGCTACTAGTGACATCCTGTGGTGCAACAAAGATTTTCTTCGCAGGAGGGAACTCCTCAACGGTTAATGGCATCGACTTGAAATTTGGTACGGAAATGTAGTTTAGATGACAATGCAAGTACAGTCAACAAAAAGTACATTTTTAACAATAAATTGTACAAGTTTTATTTTGCCCTGTATGTTTATTTATTTTCCAATTAAATCAAACTGACAAGTAAAATATGTTTCAGCAGAAACACCGTAAAAGTAAATATTTACAAAAGTCAGACAGTAAAATTCTGATTTATCATAGTCCTATATTGTTGTTGTTGTTGTGTTTTTGTATCTCTATATACCTGTGTTTTCTGTACTGATTACTGTGTTGGTGTTCAATAAAGTATTGTATTGTTATTGTAATGTATTTTATTGTTTTTTCAGGCACTGGCTTAATGGAGTGGAAATGGCAGATTCCTTTGCCTTCAATCCTTCAAAATGGCTGATGGTGACCTTCGACTGCACGGCGATGTGGTAAGATATTTGAATGCTTTTAAAATTTGTCCTACGCCTGCTTTCAAAATAGCAGTGTTTATAAAAAAATCAGCTGGAAATTTCATCTGAAAAGTTATGCGACTTTAATTTAAGCGTACTCTATAAGCTGCAGACCTCACGAGTTTTCCGAAATGGCTAAAAAATTGATATTTTATACGTTTTAAACCGTTAACGCTATTTTGAAAAGACAATCGAATTTTTTTATCCTAAACTAAAATGTCTCGGGTGAAATGACGCACTTTATGCTCTAGTTGAACAATCTTATTTTGTTTTATACATTCGCCTATTATAGTTGGTAAACGCTACTTTATTAACCCCCGACGCTTAAAGTAGAGTGTTATAAATGTGACGCCAATATCTGTCTGTGTCTGTCTGTCGCAGGTCTCAAATGAACAAACCTATTTAGATACGGTTTTTTTTATGTGAATGCGAGCTGCAAAGAATCCCTTGCGGTGATTCTTAGCTATGTTTCAATAAAATCACTTCAGCCGTTTTTGAGATATACATATTATTAGGCCTCTAGGTTGGCAACGCATCTGCAATCCCCCTGGTGTTACAGGTGTCTATCGGCGGTGGTGATCTCTTACCATTAGGAGACCCACTTGCTCGTTTGCCAACCAGTCGAATAAAAAAAACACGGGACACTTTGACACTAATTGACCTACTCTCAAAGTAAGCAAAGCTTGTACTATGGATACTAGGCAACGGAATAAATAGATAGATGCATCCTTAAACTATTTTTTTGCTATTTTAACTATTAAACTCACTTTTTGTCTGTCCCTAACTGAATGCTCCTCTCATCCACTTAAAGGTTGTCTGGTGGAGATCCCTTAAAGAGATAAGTTCGCCTTTGTACATATATCTCAATGTCTGTCAATTGTGTTTGTTACTTATTTTGTACAATAAAGAGTTTACATACATAAATACATATTAAACACCCAAGTCCCGAGAACAAACATTCGTATTTTGCACACAAATATCTGCCCCGACCGGGGGTCGAACTCGGAACCTCAAGCTCCGTAGCCAGGGTCTCTAACCACTGGTCTATCCGGTCTTCAATATTAAACTTGAATGTGAGTTTTAAATTCTAAGTGGGGGTTAGGTTATTTTTATGATTTACTTTGTTTTCAGGGTACGAGATAGTACAGCTCTACACAGGACCTTCAACGTTAACCCGATATATTTGAGACATGAAAACTCAGGTAAAATAAAAACTCTTTATGACCATCATCACCATCATCTAATTTCCGAACTATACCCGTTTTTCTTCTATACACAACTTTGTAAAAGCTTTCTCTTAGAATAAGAATTGCTTATAGTTTTCACGCGTGGCTAGTGCAGATTTGGGACTTCACACGCACTGTTGAATTGCTTCGCAGGTGTGTGCAGATTTCCTCGCCATGTTTCCTTCAGCATACATTTCAAGTACCTACGTAATTTCGCACATAGATTCTGATAAAATCAGTGATGCAAGTCTGAGTTCGAACCCACGACCTTATGCTATGCTTGAGAGTCACAAGTCAAAGCACTTTAATATTATAGGCTACCACTGCATTAAGTGTTTAGTTTTGAATTTGATGGTTGTTTAACATAAATAATTTATATTTTTGATTTCAGGGAAAGCTATTGATTACATGGTGAGTGTAAAAATTATTAATAAATAGTATAAACATTTTATTTGGTAAATATGTAAATACAAAGTACTCTAAAACACATGAATTTAACAGTTACAAAGAAGACAAAGAATACTATGAACTTATGAAATCTTAACTAAATATACCTACATGTCACTATAAAAATAAATATCATAAAAAAACACCCCGTCTAAAAAATCTGCCTGTGGCAAGGTTCCCATAATGCATTTAATTATATAAAAAATATATTATTTAAACTTTCGTGAGACATAATTTGGTAAATTACACAAATTGAACAGATCAATTCGCTATTTATACAGACTTTCCTTTCTATTTCTTTTTCTTTTATTTTTTCTTTTTATTTCTTTTTTTATATATTATCTCTCGGTATTTTTACTTTTCTTCTGTTTTTTTTTTGCGTAATTGTCACGAATAAATGTTTTTTCTTTCTTTATTTCTATTTTAAGCCAGGAACGGAACGACCAGTTTCAACATTTTCGGAAAATATTTTTCAAAAATCATGCGCTCTTTGCGGTGGCGCCTCCTGTACATATCAAGTCAAAATATGTAAAAATCATGAGGTGTAGATGAGCGGTTATGATGCTCAAAATGTACACACCACTGTACTGGCAAGGTAATAAGATAGTGTTTAGATCATTTTGAACACCATAACTGCTCGTCTACTTCTGCTGCTTACTGTACCAACAACTTATACTTTGAACATCAGCAAAATATACATAAAAAAATTACAATCTCATTAAAAGAAAACACGTCTGGTGTTGTCAGAAATTAAGTATATTAAAAATCATCAACGTATACAAGTCTACTCGTGACCACGGCTGCTGCAATGCGGTCGAAACGGCGACGTAATTTTAGATATATAAAGAAAGTAATGGTTAAGTCCCGTGTGATATTAATTGTGGGAAAGAAACGCGAAAACTCAAAACATTGTATCTATAATCCACTTGAGACTAGTGAAAGTGGTTAATAAAACTAAAGATCAGATTATATTGTTTTATAACATTTTCCACACAAATTCTAGGTAGGATCACAAGTATCTAACGTCAAAAGAATGCTGCGTACCAAAGATGTAAAAGTAAATGGTCATAACGAAGAATCTAATGGTTACATTAATGGTAAACTTACCAACGGCCATAACAATGATAAAGTTACCAATGGAGTCAATGGTCACAATGGCCATGAGAACGGTGTTACCAATGGTCAAGAGCTAGATGGAGGATTAAGTGATGATAATACTGATGGTGATAACCTGCACGATGATGATGGACTTCATGGTTACGACAAGATGTCGCCTGGTTGCGGTGAGAAGATTCAATTGGAGAATCCTGATAAAAAGGAGTTGCTAGTAGGAAATTGTTTTGTAGGTGGTGGCGTTACTAATAATGGTGGAGGAAAAATTGAATATGTCGTTAAAAATACTGCAATAAAGCTATAATTATTGATCCAAAATGAAATATTATCTTGTCGGTGTTGAATGACGTGACAAAATTTTGGAGGATGCTAAAAATAAAAACTAACAATATTATTTTAATAAAATCTTCTAAACTTCATCAAATCGACGCTTATCCACATTTTGATACAATAAGCTGTCATTCAAGCTTTAAACTTCAAATTATATGCTTACCCTTAGTATTGGGTACCGCACGATCGGGTTACCTTTAACCCTGAAGGGTCATTATGGCCATTAAATTTGACTCGGTCCAGGTGTTATTATTCCACTGAAATTATGACACATTGCTATATGGTTAGTTTAGCTGACCCCCACGCTTTAACGTCTTTTATTAGAACTTTGTATAGGTATATGGTTTTTATATGGGCCAAACTTACCCTTCATTGGGCAGGCAAAGTATCCCGACCTTTGGTATGTACAAAGTAAATTGGTGATGGTGCTTCTTTAACACTTACAGAAGTAAATTTATAAATATGACATGAAATCACATGAAATAATGAGAAGTTCAAGAGTAAAAAGTTTTTAAGGTCTTTTTTTGTCTTTTTTTAGCACTGGCAGATCCCTCTGAGTCGTCGCTTCAGGGCTTTAAAATTGTGGTTCGTTCTTAGAAACTACGGAGTCTCTGGACTTCAGAAGCACATTCGTGAGGTAACTAACTACAGATAAATTGCTGAAGGCACAACCTGCAGTACAACCTTGTCACAGTGAGCCATCATTGTTTTCACCATGGAAGCCGTCCCAGTGGCTTTCATGTGAAAAGGATTTATTGCAGGTCGGGTTTGCAGCGGTTTAGAAATAATCTGTGTTTTAAGGCTAGTCCCCAAATGTTGTCAACAGGACCCTATTAAGGCTCCACTGTTCCTCCGGTTGCCCGCAACATTCACGATGTCGTCAGCTAATCAGAGCTTACTTGCTTACTCAGTAGTCAATATATCACGGCAATATGAGATTAATTTGTTTTACTGTTCACAGGGTGTCCGCTTGGCGCAGAAATTTGAAGCTCTTGTGCTTGCTGATCAACGTTTTGAGATCCCACAGCCTAGAAATCTAGGTAAGTTTGCTTGAGTTACAAATACACATATTACTTCATTGCACACTACTGCCGTCAAAACGTAAAAAGGCACATTGACGGTGAAGTACCAATACCTCCTAAACGAATGACTTTTGACATGCAATTAAGGACCTTAGCACCACCTAGCTAAAGCTAAGTTGCATTTTCGTAGGAGGTATTGGTACTTCACAGTCGACATTCAACATTTTGTAAAACTCAACTAATTAAATATTAAAAGTTCATCAATAATTCTATGTTACCATTACCACATACATACTTTTTTTAATAAATCATATTTTTTGTTTTTACCTAACAAAATAAATAAAATATTAAATAGTCTTACAACGTAGTATATGCATAACTAACCAAATTGGCCTTTCATTTTAATATTTTAGACTAAGTAGATGCAATGTTAGGAAAAATAGGTATAATATTTTCTACTACTTATGCCTTTCTCTTCACATATGTACCTTATTTTCACGATAGGAACAGATTATTCACTACATTTGTACCTTATTTTCACGATAGGAACGGATCATTGACTACATCTGTACCTTATTTTCACGATAGGAACGGATTATTGACTACATCTGTACCATATTTTCACGATAGGAACGGATTATTGACTACATCTGTACCTTATTTTCACGATAGGAACGGATTATTCACTACATTTGTACCTTATTTTCACGATAGGAACGGATTATTGACTACATCTGTACCATATTTTCATGATGGGAACGGATTATTGACTACATCACTGTACCTTATTTCAGGCATGGTGGCCTTCCGTTTGAAGGGTGACAATGCCCTCACCGAGCGGCTCCTGAAACGCCTCAATGGCCGCGGCTACATCCACGCTGTTCCCGCCTGCTTCAAGGGTACCTACGTCATCAGATTCACTGTCACTTCCCAGAGGACCACCAACCAGGATATTCTGGGTAGCTATGATATTACTTATTATTGTTATCGATTAATATGTAAAATTCTCGTGTCACAGTGTTTGTGACCAAACTCCTCTGAAACGGCTTGACCGATTTTTATGAATTTTATTGTGTATATTTGATAGGTCTGAAAATAAGACGTAAACTTTTGTACGTGGTAGGACCTTGTGCAAGGTCCGCCCGGATTGCTACCACTATCTTGCTCGCTAATCCTGCCGTGAAGCAGCAGTGCTTGCACTGTTGTGTTTCGGCGTGGAGAGTAAGGCAGCCGGTGAAATTACTGGCACGTGAGGTATCCCATCTTAGGCCTCTAGGTTGGCAACGCGTCCGCAATACCCCTAGTGTTGCAGATGTTTATGGGCGGTGGTGATCTCTTATCATCAGGAGACCTATTTTTAATACTTCTACGCGGACGGATTTTATAACAAATGATGCCCTGTTGAGGCGTAGAAAGCCAAATTTAATGTAATGACATACCCCCTTATTCATAAAACTTAACAAGCGTATGTTAACTAACAAATGCTTTGTCCCTTTCTAACAAATACAAATGTCGAAGTGACAAATAAGGACAAACGAATTTTAGCGGCATTTTAACTAAAATAGGTTTGATTGTCGTTTATGAATAAGGGGGTTAGTATGCATAGTGTCCCGTAAATAAGTGGACGACAAACTCTACAGGGGGATAGGTGACCCATCTGCCAAATATAGAAGAAAGTCTTTAAGTCTCATCATTTTCGAGAAATTTTGATTTTTCTGAGTTTTTGATGAATGTCCTTCACTTAGATCTTGGATTGTGATATTCGGAATAGCTTATTTTTTGTATTTGTTTTTATTGAAAAATAATCTTGATTTTTTTTTTTTCCAATTAAACTTTTGACTCTAGTCCTGAACTTTGGTTAAATTTTGACGTAAAATTACTGAAGAAAATTACCAGTGCGTAGTTTAATAGGTAAAACCTATCCATTAAATAAACGGACATTCTTAAATGTTAATATCTTTTCAAAAAAATACTCACAACAAAAAAACTACATTATACAGTTTTTACTTCACGACACAAATAAATAAAAATGAGCCATAGCTATATTACTAAGATGAAATATACTTAACATCCTTGTGTTTGAAACAAAAGTTTATATTTTAAAGT
>NC_133498.1:4714800-4760762 GCF_025370935.1 Choristoneura fumiferana | reverse complement strand
AATAAACTCAAAAAAATGGCAGTATAATATAATAATGCATATAAAATATCATAAAATGGACACATATTTTTTCTTACAACAAGAGATAACTAAAACTATATAATGTTTATTATAAAGCTATAAAAAATAAAAGGTACATAGAAAGTGAATAATTGTTTCCACTGTTGCTGTTTCAGTTCCTCGCAATCTAAGTGAAAAGTAGAGTGTCAAACTCGAGCATTAAACCCATTTTCCCCTTGGCGTGTCTATCCACCAAGTGCTATATGAACGTCTCGTTTTATGCTCTTGTTGTACAATCTACTATTTTGATTGACAAAGGAAAAATACGCGTCCAATACTTTTTAATAATCTAACTGATGAATATGAATATGATGGACTTGTAATTGACTTGTTATTGACTCTACCTAAATGATGTCGATATATTAGACTTTATCTACATGCATATCATAACTTCCCTATTATATGTTCAGAAACGACTATCAAATTAAATTCGGCACAGGTGCGCGAAACAAAAACCGAATTTAAATCATAAAAGTATTTTATTTTTATCACAATAGCACCTATTTTAGTAATAATTTAAAACACAGAGAAATACGTAGTTCTGGGTCTGTTGAGACTTTTTATTAGATACAGAGCCTCATTTATAAAAATATATATAATATATAACATAAAAATGTGTTCAACAATTATGGCGTTTTATGTTAAATTAGAATTTAGACGCTTCGGCTGAATCATTTCTTTAAAAAACATAACTGTTCTTAGTTCTATAAAATTAAATGAACATTGAGATTGGATATGCTGACAACATTAACATGTGTAAATGTTAATTTATGACGTTTTAAACTGATTTTAAAAAACACACTTTTATTTTGTTCATTGTGTTTTTTTTTTGCTAATTAACAGCACACTGATGAACTGTACCTCTAGTGAAGACAAAGACAACTCTCGACCTAAAGTGATATAATGACCTGAAGTGATATAATTACCTGAAGTGATATAGATGTATTAATAGGTCATTTGGTTTAGAGGAAATGTGATATTTTTCAGTCTACTCAACGTGTTTCTAGCTCATAAAATAACGGAGAAAACTATATGCTACATGATACATCTCATATAAATTTCACTTCTATTTTGTGTTCAAATGATTCAACTTCGCATCTAAAGTCAGTAAATTGACATCTACCACTCGTGAAATTAGTACATGTTAATAAAATAAGTACCTAATTTTTGTGTTGTCTGAACGAATACCAATATGCACGTTATTTATTTTATGCATTTAATGATATATGTCAATATTGTATTAATCAGTAGTTTTAAAAAAATGGCGTGATACCTACAAACATACAACCTCTTACCCCAAATTCATGTTAAACTTTTTCCGTTCTGCCGTGGGCTAGAAAGGAACTAAAATGTAACAAAAATGATTCTAACTGGCAACATTTTTCACTGACAGCGAGTTGAAGTTGTTCGCAAATCGAAATCCTAATTTTATTTGAAAATAATAGTAAACAATCAACCTTGTTCCCCATACACTACCATCTTACCAAATAAAATTCAATAAGATTTCGGCAATGCAATTGGTCACTTTAACTGTCAATTTAGGTTTCAGGCCCTATGCTAAGAAGTGGAAAATTCGAACTTCATATCTTGCCGTCACGCTGACGATATATAGGTACGCGTTTTCTGACGCCGTGTCACCGTTCTAATTTTCAGCTTTTTTTTTATTTAATTAGGGAGTAATAGGGACGATACGATACGAACTCCGAATTTCGTAGTAGCCCTCCCGAAAATTTAATATGGCGACGACCGAAATGAGGAGGAGTGTTAGGTACTAATTGTGATAATAACCATAACGCGCGAGTCGAGTGAGCGAGTGAGCGAGTGACGAAACGCTGGGACCTAATTAATTTAGGAAATAATTTGGTCCCTACCAGTGCTGGTTATGTAAAATGATAAATGAATATATGCGGGAAACAAGTGAAAAATCACCCTGTATTATAAGTGTACGTTAAAACTAAGATAGCATTTTAACTATAGTATACATATGTAGATAAATATAATCGCATAAAATCTTTGAGATTATTTAATATTGCATGCTATTGTGTCTTTAAAAAAAATGTGTATAGTTTAGAAAATCATGAAAATGCACTAGAATTGTTATTTTATTATAGTTTGTATATGTAACACAAATACTGCTGTGCTTTATCAATAAAAAAAATATGTAAAGAAATAATTATTATTAATAAAAGGCTTGATCATGCATAAAGTGCATTAAAACATAGCCACAAAGTAAGTTATTTAAAAGTACTTAATAGAAACGTAGAATTAGTGTTTTTGTGAAAATAATATATATTTAGTGCAACATATTTTGGTGTTTTATTTCTAAATAGTTTGAATAATAAGTTTATTTTCGTTTGATTTATCCCAACACTGGACGAAGTATTCAGGGTTCGTTTTTTAATACCTTGATAAAGAAAAGGTATAAGAGCTTGGGTTATTGAATAAAAAAATATGTAAAAATATTTTAATAAATGCGTAACAGTCATAGGATTATTATTAACATTTTCTACTTAATTATATTTATAAATTACTTTTGAGCGATTTGCTATTTATAATCATAATTACACATTTCTCAAAACATAAATTTTTAATATAATCTACACATTTTAATAATCTTCAAAATATATTATTCTGCAAACTTTCGTGTTTTTTTTTAATATTTGATGATATTGAAATACCTGCTTTTTATTAACATGGTTAAAAAAAGATTCCCTTATAATTACAAGGAACAATCTAAATTTAAAATAGTTATCATAATTTTTCAGTTCTTAAATCTTATTCATATACTATTTAACAATAAATAAATGCATTTCAATGTACAATACTACTAAAACTACAAAATATACAATTTTGTATATTACAAATGCTGAAAATGACACGACGTAAATTAACAACAGATGGTATTCAAAATACATAACTTAAGGTTTATTTTAAAACGAGGTGTTAGGTGATTTTAAGATTCTTTTAAAGTTTAATTTACATTTGAATTATAAGTAGAGAGCACTTATTATTAAAAACATATTTTCAAACACAATTTTGGAACACTTGATTTATTTACATAATAAATGCACTAATTTCCACTATATAAACATTGTAATAATTTACAATTGAGGGTGGGTTACGCAGTATCAAAATTAAGAAAATCTTTAGTACTTTTTTTTTAATAACCACGGACGGATAGCGAGTACGATTTTATGACTAAGAACCAAGCATGTTGTGTGTAATTGTCTATATTCGTCAACCGCCTGTATTTGGATTACGAAATTCATACATTCTTCATAAATGCTTCTTTTAAATGGAATGGGAGACTGACTGGTTTAGCCAAACTGAATTTTACTAAAACATCAGAGCAATATTTCTTGTGAAACACAAGATAGAGCAGAATATAAAGAAGTCATCCATCTGAACACAGATCCGTAATAATAATAACTCTGATTAAAATGAGTTTTTCCATATTTTAATCGTATTAATCACGTATTAATAATTCGGTAAACTTCGTGGCCAACATAAACTTGGTTCAACAATCAGCACGAATTATTCAAGACAAATGATTTTTAAATGATGGTAATCTTTGTCAAGTTGCACACCTGTTATAATTACTATAAACTTTTTCCATTGTGACACGGAAATTATCCATAAAAATGAATGTTTAAGTCACAATGGAAAAAATAATGATAATTATAACTATCTTCTAACGCAGCTTAACAGGTGTGCAACTCTTTGGTCTTCACCCAAGTAGCTATTTAAAATGTATAGTGTCTGTGCTGTTAGATCCAGAGCCATTTCTATTATTAGTCATGTGGTAATTAGGATCCAATCAAAACTGATGTAAGCGTTAGTGTTAAGACCAATAAAAGTTTTTGTCTGTTTAACATTTATATCACGTTTGGGACTATAACTAGGCGAGCCAATATTAATATTAAACTGTAACGTCAAACAGTCTCTTCTCAAATTCTCATTTATCTATCGACGCGTCTAATCACCGTGGGCCTTTTTCTCTGCAATAGTGACACGGTAATTAGGCTGAGTATACAGATAAATGGGATTGGCCGCCAATCTTTTTCTCTTTTTCTAAATCAGTGCACTCAGTTTGATTACCTTGTCGCTTCTCCATGAAAAAGCTTCACAGTAATGAGAATAAAGCACAGGTGAACGAGAATGACCAGGCAGCGTCTAGTCTATGATAATTTATTTGCCAGAAAACCATCAGTGACCGGTCGGTTCGCATGTCCCCGCTCCTTTTCAGTTCTCACTGAATGTGTCCTTCCGTACATCCTTTATACTTACACCGATCAAACAGCGACAAAATCGTAGGCCATTGACCAATAGACCTATAGACCCAGTCAAAAAGACTTCTCCAAGGCACAGTAATTATTATCAGTGAACGCCAGTGATGCTTCGCAGCCAAGGTTTGTAGAATGTGGTCCGCATGTAGACCCCCGGTAAGTAGGGGGCAGCGCATTTGATCCCGTGGGACACAGTGCCCACGAGCTGCCAACGGCCGTCAGGTCTTTGCAAGACCAAGGGACCCCCACTGTCACCCTGGAAAAAATAGGTTTTAGTTAGTAATACAGTAAAGCTCTTTATTATACAATAAGGAAATAGTACCTGGGCGACCGAGCTCTGCTCGGGCTAAAACTCGGTGAGCAGTGTTTTCTCAGAGATGAGACCAAGCTAGATCGATTTTTCATCCCCGAAAACCCTACTAACCTACTACTAACTAACTAAATTGCTCGTTAAAAGGTATTAGATATAAAATACGACAGCTTACAAACAGAATATCCAAAGACAAACATACACTATACAAAAACAAAATACACAAAGTACAAAGGCGGAATCATGTCTGAAGGGATCTCTGCCAGTCAACCTTTGAGTTATTATGGAGATAGGCGGCCAATCTCTTTTACAAGAAGTGCTTAATAACTGGTATAAAATCTTCTTCTTCTTCTTCTCTTTTAAGATATGGCTTTTCTGTCCTAATTAATAGGACAATTTCGCCAGTGTCACGGTAAACTCTCTTTGAGAGGGACGTTGTACGGTGATTTTAGTTTTTGCAACTTGATAGTAAAATTCCATTAAAAAATGCCAGAAACGAGAGCAATATAGAATTGTGTGATCACTGTTCACTGTTAAGGTTAATCGCCGCATAAAACACTATCAAAATTATACTTCAACTCGCCAAAGAAACAGAAATAGCAAAATTAGATATTGTCTACATCCGCCATGTTCGAATGCTACAAATTGAATCTATTATTTGTGTGTTTGACACACAAAATTAAAAAAAAAAAAGAGAAAATGACATTAGCCTTGGTTTGTAAAAAAACTGTCGCTGGAAATGCTTATATGCGCATGCATTAGAGTGCTTATATTAACTCACTTCGCAGGAGTCCTTCTGTCCGTTGGCGTATCCAGCGCAGAGGAATGAGCTGAGGATCTTCTTCGCGTGTCCAGCGGTCTGGAACATCTCCTGGCACACGTTGTTCTCTATTACAGGTACCTGTACAGTTAAAAAAACAAATTTCACTATACAGGCTGAGGCTCAGAGCCACGCAACGAGCTACGGAGTTTCTTAGAGCGATAGAATTCGGAATACAGAAATTGGTTAGGTTAGGTTAGGCTAGACAAATATGCAAGTAGCAATAAGCGGACATCACTCGAAGAACAAATAAACGTTTAGGGAGAAAAGTCTTCGAGTGGCGACCACGAACCGGAAGAACGTTGGCAGGCCCCACTAGGCGCACTTGTAACCGGTGGATACAAGTAGCTAGTTGTCGTTCATTGTGGCATTCTAAGGGGGGGGGGGGGGGCTTTGTTCAGCAGCGGTCGTCTACCAGCTGATGATGATGACGATATTTTTATGAGTTATTTTTAACGCGTTGTATTTACCTGAACCTCCTGCAAGATGGCTGGCACTGCGCCGCCATATTTGAGCCGCCCCCACCCCGTGACAGTGGCCATTCGTCCGGTGAAATCCGTCTCATCAGGTGGCATGCAAATTGGCACTGAAAGAACAAAAACAACAATATTACAGGTCGATTCACAAGTGCTGGCACGAATGGATTGAACGAAAGTAATGTCACTTCAATGCAATTCAATGGTGCGTATGAAGTTCCCAATCCGCACTGGGCCCGCGTGGGAACTACGGCCCAAGCCCTCTTGTTCTGAGAGGAGGCCTGTGCCCAGCAGTGGGACGTATATAGGCTGGGATGATGAATGTCACTTAGACTGACTTTTGATATGGACTTCCACAAAGTAACGCCTGTTTCAATACTTACCTAGGGTATTGAACTGGACTACGTCCAAACTTGTTTTGCGAGTTTTCCTAACTGAACCTTCCGAATAGTCTTCCTGGCGTTTCACCCTAAAAACTATATCTGTACTTCTTGAATAAAATCGTCAACATACAACCACTAACCTATGTGAGCATCAAATTTGATGGGCTGTTCTAGCTCTAACAGCGCCAGGTCGTTCTCGAAAGTGGCGGCGTCATACTGCCTATGCACTATGACTCGTCGCACGTTGCGGGAGACGGGCTTGCGAGGCTCCAAGTCTATGGAGATGTCATTCTCCCCGAACACTGCGACCAGGGAGGCGAGGAAGCTGAAAAAAAAAGTCATTAAGAATGGAGGGACCCAAAGGGTGTTGTTAAATTACTAAAGCTCATACATACCCCTTATGGCGCTCAGGGGTAGATACTAGATATGCGTGTTAATCATTTGTATTACTTAAAATATTATATACCAAATTGAATCAAACTATTGCAACACACTGATGCGTTACCGACTTTTTATAAAATAAATATCATGGGACACTTAACACCAATCGACGTGGTCCCAAACTAAGCAAAGCTTGTACTTTGGATACTAGGCAACGGATAAACATACTTATATAGATAAATACATATTTCAATACATATTAAACATCCAAGCCCCAAGCACAAACATTCGTATTATATTCATTAAATATATGCCCCGGCCGGGAATCGAACCCGGGACCTCAAGCTTCGTAGTCGAGTTCTCTAACCACTTGGCCATCCGGTCGTCAAAAAGACACTCCTTTCTTAATTATAATAATAACACCTCCCCATTGAAGTTACCTATTCAGAAAACTGCCAAGGGAAGTGAGTACGGGAGCGATATTTTTTACCCCCAACGCAAAAAGAGGGGTGTTATAAGTTTGACGCCTCGTTCGGTGTCTGTCTGTGGTATAGTATCTCTCAACCGGATGAACCGATTTCAATGCGGTTTTATATGTAAAAACGAATTCTCTTGCGGTAATTCTTATAATATCCATGTTTTCGGGATATTGAATTTCGAAATGGTATGTTTTTTTAACTTTTCTTATTTGATTTGCAACAACCTCCGTAGAGTTCTCGTGTCACCAAATATGTGTGTCTGTGTGTGTGTGTCTGTCTGTCTGTCTGGGGTACTTATTAATTGGTGTTCCATGTTGATTTATGTGAAGCATGTAACGTAATAGGCGTTTTGGTTTTTCATACTGTAAGCCTATTATTGTATTGTTTTGAATAAATAAAATCGGTTCAGCCGTTTTTGAGCTACAGTGCCACAGACAGACAGACACACAGCCATACAGACACACATCTTTGGTGGCTGACTATACGTAGAGTCATTCACGATGACGCGTGCCATGGTTCTTAATACAATGTCATTAATGTCTAATTTTGACAAAATCACGCGTCTTCGTGTATGGCATTAGGTATAGACCGATACAAGAGCGAGACGTTCGTCCACAGGCCTAACACGAGAAGTCTACGGAAGTTATTCTTTTTTTCTCTCAATATGCCAAATTTCGTCTGCAACAGACGCATAGGCTTACTGCTTACTGATGAATTTGGTTACGGAGGTTATTACTAACCCTGGTTGGCAGTGAGCAGCGGTGGTGACGTATCGGCTGGTGATCAGCACGCCGCCACACTTGTTCTTGGTGAACAGGCCAAGCCAGGTGGACTCCCGCACGAGGACCTGCCAGGGCCACTCGCCTTGCTTCGCGTCTTTGCCTCCCACGATACGCCCTGATTTCATCAGGGGACGGACACCGCATACTGTAAAGTAAAAAACTGACCATGACTAATAATTTATAATTTGATTGCTTAGTAGCGACATCTCTTGTCTGGGTGAGCGGTTAGTTCCGAAAGTGTGACGTCTGTCGACGAAACATAGATGTCGCTAGTGCTGCTGCTTAAGTAGCATAGTAGAAATAAGCAACCCGAGATATGTATGCATAGGAAAAATTCGTGTCTAGATTCCTGTCCAGCAGTGGTTTTTCTGTGCATCCATGTTTCAGTTTGTATTTTTTTTTAATAAATTATAGTAGGGGAGCCTAAGAGGGGATTTTGGGATTAAATCGAGCATGTCAGATGGACAGACATTTTTGTTGCAAGAGGTCCTTACTTTTAATAGATGGAACTAAATAAATCGATGTATATTAAAGTATTTTGTTATTAATATAGTAAATCTCAATATTTGCTTGAATTATAAGGTTTGAATATATGAGACTAATAAATCATTGAACATCATGTAATGTAAGTACTAAATTTAAATCAAATAAATAAATTTCATTTAATTTCATTTTAACATAAGGAATGAGACTAGCATCCTGCTGAGTACCTCTACTATAATATAAGTCCATATTATCGTATTTTTTGGCATTTAAAAAAAAATCGCTTCGAGCTTGCGCCACTTCAACAGTCTTTTGAATGGGAGCCTTTAATTGTATACACTGAACATGACATTTTATCATGTAATTAGCTTTATTGGATCTGTATTGTAATCATGACATATTGGTAATATTATTTTATTGTAATTATGACATATTATCACGTTATTAGGCGTTCATGTTGACATTATAATTTCTTCATTAATATTAAGAAATTTATGCTTAATAGCATAAACTTTTGTTACTGTCTCTTCTGTGCTCATTTTGCATGCCAGTTTCTGGTGAAATGTGTGAGACCATAAAATGTAATACCAGCTTTTGTACCACATTTTAACGCAAAATACAGATATTTGTATTTATATTTTGTATTTGTATTTGTTAGGGTTTCTAACCATCCTCTGTGAATATATGACGCGCTTTTTTATTTTTTTTATTTTCTACCTTTCTGGATTGCCCCTGACTACCACGCAAGTCGGCGGACAAATACTTTCGGTATCAGAACCATGCCGGGGCATCTAAACTACAATATCTGACACGCTTGCATTTCCATGTATTTTTTTTTACATTGAACGGGAAACATCATATAACCTTTTTCTTCCTATCAACTAATCTACAAAATCTAATATGTAGGTCTCCACGACGCTTGAGTAATTCCCCATTTAGCATTATGGCCTCCCCTACTACTATTATTTTTTTAATCAGTCAGGTCCGAAGTGTTTGTATTAGTTTCTATATCTAAATGGCTGGAAGAGATCGCTTTTAAGCGATAGGACCGCCTATTGTCTGTCTTGCATTTTGTTTTTGTAAGTAATCTAGGTAAACACAATACAATTTGCCCAGGTAGGTATTAAATAAATAAATAAATATCATGGGACACTTGACACCAATTGACCTAGTCCCAAACTAAGCAAAGCTTGTACTATGGACACTAGGCAACTAGTGTATACTGTTTTGTTTTTGCCAAATAATAAAATAAAATATTGAAATACGGTATACTTCGTTTTATTAGCATTAGAAATAGGGTAGGTAAACATTCTTGACGAGTCTATTTATTGAAAAATGTTTAAAAAAAACAGTTACTATTACTTCATCATCATCCCAGCTTATATACGTCCCACTGCTGGGCACAGGCCTCCTCTCAGAACAAGAGGGCTGGGGCCATAGTTCCCACGCGGGCCCAGTGCAGATTGGGAACTTCACACACACCATTGAATTGCTTCGCAGATTTGTGCAGGTTTCCTCACGATGTTTTCCTTCGCCGCAAAGCTCGTGGTAAATTTCAAATGTAATTCCGCACATGAATTTCGATAAAATCAGAGGTGCAAGCCGGGGTTTGAACCCACGACTCTCTGCTTGAGAGGCGATAGGTCAAACCACTAGGCCACCACGGCTTTTACTACTAACTAACTATTACTTATAATACCAAAATAACGTAAATGATCATATGACCTTGCTAATTGTTACTTATTAGCTGTGACTTATTTTTCAAGTGTTTTTCTATAGAAAGACACGTCAAGATCGCTAACTTCTTTCTAATGCTAAAAAAAACGAAGTATAAGATGATCAAAATAATAATTATCTCGGGCCATATACTCGACTGAACGTCGGCAGGCCAGAGTTGGCCCACGGGTCTTAGGCTGCGGCTCCACTGAGACGGAGACGAGCGGAGCGGAGAGGAGACGTGTACGGATCGACCAATCATATTAGTTGAATCCACATCTCGTCTCCGCCTCATTATCATCAGACGTGTAGGGATTGGTCGATCCCTTGACGTCTCCTCTCCGCTCCGCTCGTCTCCGTCTCAGTGGAGCCGCATCCCTACTTTGCCCATCACTGGTCCAATAAGTCTAATAAACATAGCGGATGTTTCACGATGTAGAAAAAGTTTAGTGTCATGATTCAGTGACTAGTATCCAGCAGACCATGAGATGCTTGTACTAATATAATAAATGTTATTGTTCATACAATTTTCCAATGGCTGATTTAAAAACTTTCATACGTACAATTTTTATCGTTATAATCGATAGTTTGGTCAGCATAGTTCTCTGTGGTGATATCGTCGTTAGCTTCTGTAGTTACTGTAGTCGTAGGAGCTGCTGTAGTCGTTTTCCTTACCGGCTTCTTCTTAGGAGTAGTCACCTAGAAGGAGAAAGGCTGAGTTGTTAAACAGTTTTAGTTAGATTCACATCGTTTTTACAAGCTTTTATTTAACTTGCCCTGTTCGTTTAATATTATCTGGGTCAAATTTTGCAAGTTAAATTTGACCCACTTCTAGTAGTCCGATCGACTTGAAATTTGGTAAACTTATGTAAATCTGGTGACAATACAATAATCTGATAGTGATATCCTGGTAGTCAGGCCAGGATCGTCTCCACAGGACAAAACTCTTCAATGCTTAATGGCATCGACTTGAAATTTGGTATTCAAATGTAGTTTGAGTGACAATACAAGTATAGTCAACAAAAAGTAAAGTCAGTCAGTTGTATTAAAATTGAAATTTTTTCCAAAACTTATTAATATCTAGGTATTTCAAAAGATTAAAAGATCTACTCAACATATATTAAGTTTTCACATGGCTATCCCTGCGAGACGCGCACTAACAGTGTGTAGCATTGAAGTTTTTGGTTTGTTATGTTTAAAAGCATTTATTTAACTTGGAATGTATGTATGTGCTGGTCAAATCTTGCAATTGAATTTAGACTCTTTCCAGTAGTCAGGTTGACTTAAAATTTGGCATACCTATGTAAGTCCAGTGACAATATATTAATCTGGTAGTGAAATTTTGGTGGTCATGCCAGGATAGTCTCCGCAGGACGGAACTCCTGAACGGCTAATGGCGTGGGTTTGAAATTTGGTACGGAAATGTAGTTTAAGTGTCATTGCACGAACAGTTAATAAAATGTACAGTTAAGAAAAAAAGCTTGTATTAAAAATATTTTTTAACAAAAACTTTTTTTCTCCATACATAGATGTCACTGAACAATGTTTTAAGCAACGCTGAATCGCACTTGCGAGATGTTTAAACAGGGTATGAACAAACTGCCGTTCGTCGAGTACAAATCAACGCAGTGAGCGGACGCGGCAGGGGGCGTAGGAGCGCGCGCGCGGCCGTCACGCCATTGGCTTATTAGTTGACAGATGCGCAAACGTATACCTTCCACTAGCCACCCAGAGCTCTTTTTACGTGCGTTGACTTGTAACGTCGTTAGATAATCGCCTGAGGTAACAGTTGAACACAATCCTTGAGAAAGGGACCCCAAAAGCAATGAATGACGTGACCCTTTAGTTTAAACATTATGATTTCACGCCTTGGGTTAAAAAAAAGTCTTGTCCGACTAATTGACTGCCTGTCTCATCAACGTACCATCAGCCATAAGTCATCAAATGAATATGTTTAATGTTTAATGTTTAATGTTTATTTGGGCAAAAAACGGTACAATATAGAAAATAAAAAACTTAAGAAAATAAGACTTAAACGAAACATAGACCAGCAAATATGCCACTATTAAATTATACAGTAGAGTAACACGTACAAAGAATATAAATGACCTATTAAACAATAATTTAGATGAACAAAACGAACAAAACGAAACTAATGTCTTAACAGGGCAGCTTTAAACCTGTTAAGAGAAAGGTTGAATATATCTAATTCCGAAAATGAATTATTGTAGGTTTTACAAGCTCTACGTATAAATGCATTGGAAGCATATCTTCTACGAGTAAACGGGACATGAAACAGCTTTATGAGTCGCGTATTAGGACGAGGTACTCTAAGACATATTTTATGTAACAGATATGGGGAGTCAGTTCTATTCGAAAGAATATTATGCAAAAGAATTTGGTTTCTGAATGTGCGTCGATCCTTTAGTGATACAATACTATCACCGCTGAACGGTGTGCCCGACTGGTGAGCCTTCCACTGCAAGTGTTTAATTAATTTATTTTGTATTTTTTCTATCGAATCTATATATATTCCATATTGGGGATTCCAAACATTTGATGAGTACTCCAAGATTGGTCTTACTAAGGAATTAAAAAGTGTTAACATAGTGTCTACACACCGAAATTCCTTCCCTAATCTCAATATGAACCCCAGCAGCCGGAAGGAACGACTAGAGATACTTTCAATGTGGTTACAAAAAAGCAACTTAGCGTCAAGATAAACACCAAGGTCCTTTACTAATGACGTTCTACTTAATTTCTCATATGTCGCTAAAGTCGAACTTTGAAGTTGACAGACACGTCTATTGGCATTATTGTTTTGTGACATGCAAAGGATTATCAACTTTAGGGTGGTAGACCACATATTTGGCTGATGGTACATACTTAACAAAACTTTGAACTTAGGAAGCTAAAATTTTGTACAGAGGTGTTTCTTTATCGGTGTACTGCCTTTTCGGCGAAATATGTTTCGTCAAATTTCACTTAACAGATTTTTATATTGCAAAATTTTACTTCATCACACTTTTATGTGGCAAATAATTATGTAGCAAATGTTGGCTTAGGCAAAATAACAAATTGTCAAATAACATTTGGCCAAGGTAATAATTTGCATAATAATAATTTATCAAATCATAAATTGGGAAATGATATCAGTGCAAAACGTTGAGTGGGGAAATAACATTTCGCCTAAATAAAAATATGGGATAAATAGTTTGGGAGCTAATAATTTGCTAAATATTTTTCGCCGAAACATAAGTAAACCTTGTTTATCATATAGATAAGAAATAAGTTCTTACGGACTTTTTAATTTTTTGTACGGGGTTGGGAGTCCTGAACAGTCAACCAGTATATTTAAAAATAAGTAAATTTTTATGGTAACATAAGATTTTTATTTACCATTTCCAGATCGTCCGTGCTAGGTCTAATGAGAAGAAAAACAGAATAAATCATTGGTTATTAGTTATATATAATATAAGACGTATTTTAAGGTAAATAAATGGACTAACATGTTTTTTGTTTATGTGGCAAAAATTCGAAATAAAAATTTACTTGTATGTATTATGAATGTTTTTCAATTTACTTACTTAGTTTGTTTGTAACCGTTTTCGCGCTGAAAGTACTCAATCGATCGTAAAGAAATTTTCTAAGAAGGACATTTTTTGAATCGCCGTTTTTGCAATAACTCATTTTTTGAGCAGCGAAAGTAAATACATGGCTTTTTAGTCATGCATGGACAGGTCACATATTCAGCCTCTTACCTATTATTTGTTCTGGTCTTTAATACTTACTGGTTTTTTAGTAGTGGTCGTAGTAATAATAGTAGTAGTCTGCGGTGCTGTAGTGGTCGTTCTCCTAGCCGACGTAGTCAACTTCACGGGCTTCTTAGTCGTCTTCACTGGGGGCTTCTTCGTTGTAGTCAACCGCAACGGTCTCTTTGTAGTCGTCAGTGGCCTTCGCGTAGTCACTGGAGGTTTGCGCGTAGGTTTAGCTGTAGTCGTTTTAGTATCTCTTATGATAGTCGCGTTCGGCTTCTTATCAAGAATTACTATGTCATGTAATTCTTGAAACGTCCCTTGTAAGCTGCCTACGATTTTGTTGACAAATAGATTCATTTTCTCGTTTAGTTTTTCGTCTTCTTGCCACGTTGGTGTAGTAAATTCTACATCATGAAGGATGTCTAATTCGTTGTCAGATAGCGATATGCTTGTGTTGTATAGCCCTGGGTTCGAACCTGTGGTATTTAGCATTGGGTTCCTTACAGGTGGGAAATTTATTAAATCATCAGGTGACGTTTGCATTTCTGGTTTCAAAGTGGTTGCTGAGAAATATTCCGTGTAAGATTCGAAGGTAGGGCTTGTCGATACTTGTACTGGCCTGGTTGAGGATTTGATTGGATAAGGCGTAGTAGGTGATGGTTTCGGAGTTATAACTACTGTAGGTGACGAAGGTCTTTCGTAGGTTTGAGGAGGTTTCCCCATGTAAATGTTATTCGTCGATTCAATGTGGTTATTCACTGTTATTTGGCTCACTGGTTTTTTGAACGGTTCTTGTGATATTTCAACGAACTGTGGCTCTTTGTTTTCAGTTGGTTTAGTTGTTTGGAAGCCATTTAGTACTATGACAGTAGGAGTGACACTCGAGAATGATTCAGGACCTACGTCATAACTTGAGATGATGCTTGGTGGTGACGTCACAGGTCTGCGAGAAGGTTTTGCTCCGGTCACGTAGCTAGTAGACGGCGGTCGTCTAGTTGTAGTGCTAGTAGAAAATGGTTTTGGTGTTGTAGTTGAACTGACGTAACTAAAGGTAGTAACTGAATCGCCAAAGTCACTAGGGTTTGTTGGGTATCGATTAAAAGCATCAATGGCTTGACTAGTTAACTGACTAGGTTTTGGAGATGTGTAATACGGTTTGCTTGATGGTCTACTTTCATATTGTATAGCGTTAGCGGTCGTATATTTAACCGGTTTCTTTGTAATCAAAATAGGTTTTTTAGTAGTTGAAGTTGATGAGAAAATAGTACTGCCGAATGATGAAGGTTTAAGAGTAACGTAATGCCCCGTAGATAAGTAATAATCGGGGTAAGTGCTGCTGTAGGAAACTGGAGAAATCGTTGCTGATGAAGGAGATGGTGACGATTTCGTTTCAGCGTATTCCGGTAACGGTGTTGTCATTTCATCTTTCAAACTAGGCGTGCTTTCATTTAACATTTGTATAATACTGTTGATTGAAGAGAGATCGGTTATTTTCTGTGTTTCTTTAGTAACAGTTGATACCATTACGTAATTTTCTGTCGATGGATTTTTTGTTGTTGTTTTGTTTTTCGGTTTGAATACTGGTTTTGTGTAGATCGGTCGATGTGTGGACACAGTTTTAGATGTTGTAGTAGATGTAGGTGGAGAAGGAGTAGGTTTTGTCTGCATTGATGACACTTGGATGTTAAAATCTGATGGCCGAGCGACGTTGTCAACTGCAGATCCATTTTTATGTAACAAAATAGTATCAACTGTTCCATGGTCAATGGAACTGTGCGTATACAACCCATCAGGTTTTCCAGGCTTGATATAACCAAAGTTACTATCTTTCGGAGGTTCATGTAGTAAAGAATCTGTAATTTGACTGAGACCTTCGGAAATTATCTCTTCTTTCTCCGTTGTATCATCAACAGTTTTCATGGTTGATGAAGAAACTTTTTCACCGGGTCTATATCCAGGGGTGACTATGGGCTTGAAGCTATTGTGCCATGCATTTAAGGCATCTGAATCGTAGTCGTCGCTTTCGGTGTCTGCCTCGGGATAGTCCAAGTAGCTGGTCATGACGACTCCTGGGCCTTTGGGGATGTGGGACTGGCTGTCAGATTTGAGCTGACAACACGCTCCGAAAAGGAAACCATCCATGCATGCGCCTACAACCTGAAAAATAAAATAATTCTTTTGAATTATTGTGTATAAAGAGATTACCGCCTTCGGTTTTCGTATTCATCGAAGATGTAGTCAAGTTAGACGACCGGATGGCCAAATGGTTAGTGAACCGGATTACGAAGCTTGAGGTCCCGAGTTCGATTCCGTATATATTCTTTTGTATAAATTCCGATATTTGTATAAATAATACGTATATTTTGTTCTCGGATTAAATTTTAATACGTACGAGGTATGTATTTATCTATATATGTATGTTTATCCGTTGCCTAGTATCCATTGTACAAGTTTGCTTAGTTTGGGACTAGGTCAATTGGTGTCAAAGTGTCCCATGGTATTTATATTTATTTAGTTTTTGAATAGTAATTATGACCACTCATAAAACAGCGATTAGGTTTTCATGATCCTTTTTTTACCGAGTGAGGTATACTTAAAAGTTAGAACCGTTATGTTTTGAAGTATAGAATCATCACCATTATCATCATGATCCTTGCTTTCCACACCGCAGAGCTAGAGCGCAGAGTTCGTAGTTGGCAATAGAGAGCGCTAAAATTGCTTACTCTCACATTGGACCCCTTAGTCGCCTTTTACGAAACCTATAGGAAGAGATGTGGAGACAGGATTTGGGTGTCCATTCCATCCCCATCTCCCGAATGGGATGGGATGGGTGCGTGGGTAAATCTTACATTATTCGTCGGTTTTGTTTTCTCTTACCTCGCCTCCTCTTTGCGCGCACTCGTGATTGAACATACATATCGTGTTGCCCCGGTTGTACTTGGCCGCCCGCGAAGCTTTGCAGTACGTGGGGGTTATCCGGTAGCCTCCGAATAATTTTCTAGAATCTGAAAAAAAAGAAACATTATTGCCGTGATGGCCTAGTAGTATGACCACTAGAGGATCGTGGTTGAAATTCCGGTCTGCACTTCTAAGTTCTGAATATATGTGCGAAGAATTGCTACCCGTTCATTTCGCAACCTGATTCATTTCGCAACTTTTCATTTAGCAAACTGTAAATATTTCAGGATTTATTTCAGGGCCATCGTGGGCCCTTTAGGTTAGGTTAGGTTAGTTTTATAAAAATTCTGAAATATTTTTAGATTCAGAAATATGAAACAGTTGCGAAATGAATCAGGTTGCCAAACGTTAGTTGCGAAACATTAGTGAATCGTGCGAAATTGCATTTCAAATTTACAACGAGATTTACGGTGTGGGAAATTGCGCTACCTGCGAAGCAATTTAATGGTGAGTGCGAAGTTTCTAATCCACACTGGGTCCATGTGGGAACTATGGCACAAGCCCTCTTGTTCTGAGAGGAGGCCTGTGCTCAGTTGTGATGTTCCCGCGACATAACAATAAACAAACTTTTCTTAGAAGGTCCAGGTAACATTTAGTTAGTCAGTTATAAAAGATAATCAATGGCCGCTTGTCATGGCTTTTTCACTAGGTATAAGTAATTATTTAATATCTGAATGACCGAGCTCCGCTCGGGCTAAAACTCGGTACCAAGCGTTTTCCCAGTGATAAGACCAAGCTAGATCGATTTTTCATCCCCAAAATTCCCTACATGCCAAATTTCATCGAAATTGTTGGAGCCGTTTCCGAGATCCCCGAAATATGTATACATCATACAAAGAATTAATTGTTCGTATAATTTAAAGGTAAGTATTAGATTACAGTTTGACTGATTTAGAGAAAAATTTGCACCAAGGGCATAACAAGGTAGGGTAGTTTAAATATGAGTTATTCACAAAATAAATATGCAACTTTTGCTATTGCTCTGGCTGTCCAGATCCGAAACTCAAACAACAAACTTGTCCGTTTCACATGTGACCACAGTTCTGGCTCTTTCCTCGGTAAACGTATTGGCAATTGCCACACAAGGAAATGCTTAGAGGAAGGCTTAAAATGAGTTTGTTTTATTTTACTAATCTTTATATCATCATCATCATCATCAGCCTACAGCAGTCCACTGCTGGACATAGGCCTCTTCCATGGCGCGCCACAACACTCTGTCTTCAGCCCCTTGCATTCACCCGCCGCCAGCGACCCTCTTAAGGTCGTCCCTACACTACGTTTTCCCATCCGTGGTCTCCATTCGACGACTCGTCTACTCCAACGTTCATCGTTTAATTTTTATGTATTTGTGATTAATATTCTTAGAACAGTAAAACCAATGCTTAACTGATTATTAATTTACTTTCGTACTGCAACTTTTACTTTCAACGGTTTCGGAACTAATCGAAACTAAATCGATTGGATTTCTAAATGATCTGTTGATACAATGAAAGTTAGAAACGTGCTACAAATCATACAAATGACTGCGATATATCTTGATTGGGCTTAATTTGTAAAGGAAAGTCGGAACGATAGCGACTATTTTTTTGGTTTAATGCCTGATACGTGAGTGAAAATGTTAATGGGCGAGAAAAAAAACTATTTATTTATAACGATGGAGTATTAGACCACTTACAACGAGAATAGTCTTTATCCCCGCTATACTCAACTTTTTTATGTCAGACGCAAATGAAAGAAAGACATAAAACATTCATTCACATTCACAATTGTGCTGTATTGTATAGACTTGGACTTATCATCAAAAGTCCCCATTATACTCGTACTGGCTGCATTGCCCCTCGTACCGCAATGGACACCTGTTGAACCAGTCATGACCTACCACTATATTTAATTAACAAATTTATGTTAGAGAGCGATGTACACGGCTCGGACGCCATGAGAGAGAGAGAAACGGTAATAGCTTCCGTCTTATTCGGAACATAATATTCAAATTCGTTTGGGATATTGCTGTCTTTATTGCTCGTGACATAAGCGCTCGCAGCCGTCCCCCCCATGCTCCCCCATGCCTTCCGCAACGACGTCCGTAATTTATATCGAGATAGCTGTAGGCTTTTCAAGATTTGGGCGGTTGAATTTTGGGTTTCGTTGTCCTCATATTATACGAAAAGTATAGCACAGAAATCAATGATATTTTACAATCAAGATATTCATTATATTTTCTATGCCTGTGGTTTTTTTCGATTTTTGTAAAAATGCTTTTTATTAGTCTGTAATTCTCGTTGACAAGAAGAAAGTCTTTTTTTTGTCGACTTTTGAGCTCCTGTAATTCTGACATTACACATTTATATGAAAATCGGAAAAGCACCGGCATAGATAATTACGTCTAGTCCATACTTACAAAATTTCATCTATATCTGTTGCCTAGTTTTCAAATGAGACCGGGACTACGTTTGTATGGAGAATGGAACGAAGAGACTTCTCTTAACGGATCCTCACTGAGACCAAAAACCCCAATATGTATCACATGGTCGGACGTCCTAAAACAAAGTCGGCATGTGAACCAGAATTTAAACTACGAAGTGCAAAATTCGAGCTTCGTATCGTACGAGAGTGAGAGGGACGTTACGATACGAACCCTAAAAAGACATCTAAGCCCAAGTGAACATTGAATTTGCAAGTACTTAACGGATCTTATTTGAGACCAAAAACCTAAATGCGTATCACATAGTCGGATGTCCTAAAACAAGCTCGACCTGTGTGCCAGAAGCGTTCTGAATAGCAATTGCTGCGTTCGAGAGAGAGCAACTTTCTTTTAAATTGGATCCTGGGAAGACAATGTCGTTGGTAAGTGAAAAAAACCGGTCAAGAGCGTGTCGGACACGCCCAACATAGGGTTCTGAAATCAAGTAATATTGTTCTAAGGATTTCGTATTATGTACGGAATCTTCCAAGTTAAGGTATAGTTTATACCAGCTGCTATTTACACTTTAACTTAAACGTTAAAACTTTCCTTGCAATACTTACTATTACTATTTTTCCACCCAACAACAACCCCTCAATGGTTGTAAAAAACCTAGCCAACGATACCCCACACTATAGGGCTAGTCAAGAAAAAAAAAAACTTTACGTCTATAAGAGGTACCCTAAATGTATTTTTTATAGTTTTTTTTCTTATTTTACCACTTTGTCGGTGTGACCGATATGTATATTCATGCCAAATTACAGTTTTCTAGTACTAACGGTCTCTGAGCTTAGCCGCGGACTGCCAGACAGTCAGACGGACAGACATGGCGAAACTATAAGGGTTCCTAGTTGACTACGGAACCCTAAAAACGGTCAAGTACGTGTCTGGACTTGCACAGTATAGTCCTGTAGTCCACGGCAAATATTCAATATTAACTAAAGTCACCGACATAGCTGTTAAATTATGCAAGGTGAAGTGGCAATGGGCGTACTACATTGCTCGAAGAATAGATTCTGATAACCGTTGGGGGAGGAAATTTATCGAATAGAGACCACGAACCGGAAGACGAAGCGTTGGCAGGCCCACTAGGTGGACTGACGACATCGTGGGAGTTGCGGCAACCGGTGGATGCAAGTGGCGAGTTGTCGTTCATTGTGGCGTTTTAAGGGGACGGCCTTTGTTCAGCAGTGGACATCTTCTGGCTGATGATGATGATGATGATGATTTATTAAGTCTTGTTACATCATAATCAGTTCATAGCAGTCCACTGCTGGACATAGGCCTCCCCTAATGAGCTCCATTGTGCCCAGTTAGGCTCGGCGCATCCAGCTTTGTTATTTACCATTTTTTTTATTCGACCGGATGGAAAACGAGCAAGTGGGTCTCCTGATGGTAAGAGATCACCACCGCCCATAAACATCTGCAACACCAGGGATATTGCAGATGCGTTGCCAACCTAGAGGCCTAAGATGGGATACCTCAAGTGCCAGTAATTTCACCGGCCAGTAATTTCAACAGTGCAAGCACTGATGCTTCACGGCAGGATTAGCGAGCAAGATGGTGGTAGCAATCCGGGCGGACCTTGCACAAGGTCCTACCACCTGCACATACTTAACTAAAATAGAAAGGAAAAAAAGAAAAATACTTTCAAAATGCTTGAAAAATACTTCAAGCGTAAAAGCGCAACACACTTATACCTACTCACATTAGCTTAGTATTTATTTATAATTATGATTTGGATAATTATGAAAGAAGATTGCACACTGTAAAATGTCTACCGGATCTCAGAACTCGAGCTTCGTTTTTCCTATTACTATGTTCCAGGGGATTCCCTATGTAAGGTTTTAAAAATAGAATAGTGGTATTTAACTGGCTAGGTGCAAAAAGCTAGTTGCATTGCAAACAACTTACCTATTATTGCAAGTCGCACTTTGAGAATGAGACTACTCTCAAAATGACACAGAAAGAATTTTAACGCATACTTAGTTTAATTTTGCAAGCTGACATATTTTGTTTAGTGACAACCTCATTCTCAAGGTGCGAAGTAGGGTTGTAACGGAACTTCGCCTCCGCCTCCGTTACTGCGGAAGTTCCGCAAGAAATCGTATCTTCGCCTCCGCCTCCGCAATTTTTTTGCGGAGTTATAACGGAGGTTTATTTTTCGTTTGACGACGATCAAAACCAACGAGTGCGCGGCGCGCGCTGGGAACGCGATCGGGGTGGGGCGGGGCGGGCATGTGTCAAATAACACACGACAGGAATCAACCTGTCTAGTTGCTTGGACGTATAATTGTTTAATTGAATTGCGATTATTTTAAGTTATTTTGTACAAAGTAATTGTTTATTTAAGTGACATGCACGATGGAGCCCAAAACAAGTGAGATTTGGCAGTTTTTTCTAGAAATTTTAGAGATTTTTGAGTTCAATGAAGCATGATCTGCTATTTTTTCCTCATCTACTTTCACCTTCACATCCGGTTCCGTTAACCTCCGCCTCCGCGGAGGCGAAACGCGTCGCCTTCGCATCCGCCTCCGCCTCCGCTAAGAACGCCTCCGTTACAACCCTAGTGCGAAATATAGGTACGCCATGGCACAGAATAACTAATAGTACTGCCGGACCTCATACATACCTGTAATTCTTTTAATGTAATTTGTAATTTTTGTTTATAATTGACTTTGTTCTGCTGGCTTTCATATAAGATTCACAATTATAAATAATAACTTATTAAGAAAATACAAAATTCATGTGCGAAATTGGCTTTGCGGTGATGGAAAACATCGTGAGGAACCTGCACAAACCTGCGAAGCAATTCAATGGTGCGTGTGAAGTTCCCAATCCGCACTGGGTCCGCGTGGGAACTATGGCCCAAGCCCTCTTGTTCTGAGAGGAGGCCTGTGCCCAGCAGTGGGACGTATATAGGCTGGGATGGAAATAAACAAGAATACAGTAACAAGAATAGTCTTGTTAAATTCTTCATCATCCTCATCGTCAACCAAGAGACGTTTACGCTGGAAATAGGCCCGATACACCGACTGGCAATACCCGAACGCACATCATCATCAGCCTACATACGCCCCACTGCTGGGCTCAGGCCTCCTCTTAGAATGAAAGAGCTGGGTCGTAGATTCCACGCGGCCCAGCTGCGGATCGGGACAACACGCACACCATTGTGTTTCGCAGATTTGTGCAAATTTCGTCGTCGCGATGTTTCCCTTCATTGTAATGGTGTGGTAAATTTCAAATGCACATGAACTTTAAAGAAGAGATTTGCGCCCAGGTAGCAACCCACGATCCTCTGCTTGAGAGGCCATAGGTCAAACCACTGAGCCACCACAGCTTTTTCGGATGTCAATTTTCGAATACGTAGGTACAAAATTTCAGCCAAGCCGAAGTTTCAGTTATTAATTAGCCAAAACTGAATCCGAAACTTCGGTCTGTCACTAAATATAATGTTTACTGCACGCCACTGTAAACAATAAAGTAATCATGCTGTGATTCCAAAATGAAGCCAGTTTGCAACTATTACTGTTAATTTTCGCATCAGCACTAGATTTCTACAATATCAGCTCGTATAGATATCTTCAGAGTGAAATTTCAATCTATAGAAAGCTCATGTCACTAGTGATTGGGGAAATCTAGATCCAAGTATCGAGTGAGTGGGTAATTGAATACGGGATAGTTGGAATCGCTTTGATTATTCTTGACAGATATCAATCACTGCATGTGTCTAGTGTAAAAATAAGTATCTATTTGAACCACTCAATAATATGTTACTACGGCCTTATAGCGTGGGAATAAGAGTCTGTGGTACTTATTTTTGAAACATTGAATAAGTTCATATTTTTACAATTTTTTTTTCGACTGGATGGCAAGCGAGCAAGCGGGTCGCCTGATTGTAAGAGATCACCACCGCCCATAAACATCTGCAACACCAGGGGTGAGGCCTAAGATGGGATACCTCAAGTGCCAGTAATTTCACCAGCTGTCTTACGCTCCACGCCGAAACACAACAGTGCAAGCACTGCTGCTTCATGGCAGGATTAGCGAGCAAGATGGTGGTAGCAATGCGGGCGGACCTAGCACAAGGTCCTACCACCTGCAAACTTGACACTGCGTCCGATGTTTTTAGCAAAGTTCATTTCCAGTAATATTATAAATGCGAAAAGTTTGTAAGTCTGTTTGTTTGTTACCTCTTCACGAAACCGCTGTACCGATTTAGATGAAATTCGGCGTACAGAGGTAGTTTCAGTCCCGGGGAAGGATATAGGATGGCCATAAAGGAATTCGTTGCTGGTAAAATCGCAGGCAACGGCTATAAAAGTTTTATTTTAAAGCTATTAAAATGATTATTAAATATTAGGCTTAAAATAATTAAACGAATTGGGACTGAAGAGCTATGTAGCAGCTTTCTGGGTCACATAATAATTTACTTAGCTTAGCTATTCAAAGAGGGAACGCTGCCAGAACCCTCGGAACCTTGCCTAAAAGGGTTTGCCTAAAATACCTAATTGGTTTTAGGTTTAGTTTTTTTTAAAGTTTAGGATAATTTTATTTTAATTTACTTGTTATTTACTGTTTTACATCGCAAGCACTCAACTGTTTATAGTTTATACAATAATCATATTTTTCAAAACTATTTGAGTCTGTTCTTATTTTATATTCTGCCTGGGTGTGAAAGATAAGCAAAAATCCAGCAAACAAGGGCACGCGGCAGTAAGCACCGTTACCCAGTTTTGCATAAAACGCAGATTTATCTACAGCGATGCGCGTTTTAAAGGATATTTGGGTTACGACACTCCTTATACGATTTTTTAATTGAAACTCGAATTTGCGTGTGAAGTGGTAGCTACCGATGGCAAAAGCGCACATTAAAAACCGGCCAAGAGCGTGTCGGACACGCCCAAATAGGGTTCCGTAGTCATTACGAAGAAATTAAGTAATATTTTTCTAAGAATTTCTTCCATAGTTTAGGTATATTTATACCTTAGGCTGCTATTTACTCTTAAACTACTAATAATTCTCAAGCAAACTTAAACGTTATAGTTTTCCTTGAAAGTTTGATATACTTACTACCATTCTGAATTTTTTCGTAGTCAGGTTCTCTTACCACTAGGCTACCCGATCTTCTAAGCCACTTTCAAAATGTCATATGTCAGATTGTGGGTCCAAATCGAACTTCATAGTATAATCCAAACGCAGTGTTTAGAATTCTAATCTTTACGGAATAAAGTAGGTACAACTCGGTCCGTCTGCGTCAAAGTTTTCTAAGTCAAATGAAGGTCATTACTATTTTTTTATAAAATAAATTATTGCATTTTATAACACATTCCATGGAATAAACAAGTCTATTTACTTACGTGTTTTACAAAAAAGTAGACAACCCTAATCTCAGATAGACCATGATAGCCAGATGAGATCATACCAAAAGCTAGCGGAAACGGAATTGAATACTAAAGAAACATCTTGTGAATCACGTTTCAGACGGAGTTGAGATAACTCTACTGAGTCAGAAAACAAAAGTGAACTTTCTCCGATGTGATGTCATTCCGAACTTTTGTCAATGCTGTTATGGCGGTGCGCGTCACTTGGTTTTTGTGACTCTTGCTTTAATCGGCCGTTAGATGGTGTTGTTAGTTTTGAACTAATCACGTAAGAATAGATTCATCATTTTTCTTGATTCCCTTTCGAAAGACGGCGCAGTTCATTGATAAAAATTACCTGCTATTTACTTTTTGGCCTTCACAGTCACTGTTAAATGTCAAATTATAAAATTCGCAAACTTGACGCATTGGCTCAAAATTTTCGTTACCAAGCCATAAACTCCAAAATAAAAATAAAACATGACGTGTCACAAAAGCATGACATAAAAATATCTCTTTTCAAAGTCAAAGTCAAAATATCTTTATTCAATTTAGGCTATAACAAGCACTTATGAATGTCAAAAAAAATCTACCACCGGTTCGGAAAAACCTCTGTTGAGAAGAATCCGGCAAGAAACTCAACGAGGTATATTTTTTTAAACAGATTTACAATATTATTAAATGATATCTATACATCACAAGTATTTAACACAACTTTATTTTTAGTTCGCTATTTGAAGGGAATGCTAATGCGGATCGGAATTCTTTCCAAATATCCATCATCATTCTGTCCATGATATAATTATTAACTTTATAATACGCCTTAGATATTCATGTCTTCTTGACAATAGATCTGAATTTTGTATCCGTTTCATTTTGTATTATTTTTTGGAATTTTATTATAAAAACGTATGCAAATTCCCAGAAACGACTTTTTGGTTTTAGCCAGTCTGTAAGATGGAACTTTAAGCTTCCCTGTGTTTCTAGTAGCCTTTGGCTTATCGACGAGAGACGAGATTCACTCATTCATTTTTGTATTAAAAACAATAAAAATACAAGAAATGAGAAACCACCAACTCAGCGTCAACTTATTTTTTTAACAAAATGTGTTCCGAAAAATTTTTTGACTTCCCATTAACCTATGAGCTTGAAATTTGGTGATAATGTTTATTATTAGAACCAACTTGACTTTGCGGCAAAATGCGTAGCACAGAAGCATGCATTCTCCCGTTATACCCGGTTTACATTATTCCAGTAAAATCGTGCCAGTAGCTATACATTGCGGGGTCACAATCCAAACGTATTACACAAGATCGATCGAGCACCGCAGTGTCACGCTACTGAGGGCCTACCCCGAAGTTCGAAAATCGAAGTTCGTATCGTACCGTCTCGCTCTCGTATTAAATATCAGAGGGACCGAACGACACGAACTTCGATTTTCGAATTTCGTAGAGCCCTGCTTCAACGATTTTACTGGAATAATGTGAACCGGGCATTAGGCTCTGCGGGGTGCTTGGGTTAGTATTTTTCTGTTGATTCCCATTGGTTTATTCTTCGACCGACCCTAGCTAACCCAGGACTGATTAGTGTCAGGATGTATAAAACTGTCATTGCTAAAACCCAAGGCTGTGTTATTAAGTTAACGTAGAATCTAGATCATGCCAGTGGCCCTAAAGAGATTCAATGAACATATTGATATCCTAGTTCACAATCATACTATTTACATTTAAACCAATCTTGCAGAAGAGCAATTATGTTATATATTTGCGTATAAATATCATAAAAATGGAAAAAAAATAAAAAATATGTTTTTAAATCTGAGAATAGGTATTTTAATATTATAATATTTAAATTATTGAAATATATTGAATATTAAGTAAGTATGTTGAAGTTTAAGTCAAAAATTACTTCTTACTAGCTTGACGAAGCTTATGTTTGTTTAGAATTTTAATGAGTGATCAGAGAAACTGCATCAAGGATTTTAATCACAGTTTAACTGATATCTGATGATTAATAATCAATAAAAATGATCGCAGCCAATGTCGCTGTACAGCGAGGCGGAAGCGATACTTGCCAATCAGAGCGTGGTAGAAACGCACGCGCATACCGCTAGAGGACGAATCATGTGGAGAGATCGTATCACCTTAGAATAGATGCAAAGCACGTCGACAATACAAGAAATAAAAAAAACAACTTCTTTAAAAAAAGTTTTCAACGAAATGAAAAAGATATGAAGAATCTAAAGCGGCAATTACACTGCGTCGTTCACCTAATGCGGTCGCCGAATTTGTTTCAAACTACTTCGGCGAACGACCGTCGCCTTTACATTAGTCTGTCCGTCTACTGCGGCGGCCATATTAAGGCGGTGGCAGCTGTCGCTCGCCGAATGCGGCCGACTACCGTGTTCTTTACACTTTTGCGGTCGCCGCATGCAGCATGCGGCGAACGACTCAGTGTAATTGCCGCTTAAGGTTTTGGGAATATGGATTTCTACTATACTTGCATTGTTATATAAGCTACATTTCCGTACCAAATTTCAAGTCGATGCCATTAACCACCATCGAGGAGTTCCCTCCTGCGGAGACGAGCCTTGCTGTACCACAAGGGTGGCACTACCAGGTTATTTTTTGTCACCAAATTTACTTAAACATGGCAAATTTGATGGCTGATTGGATGATCCACTGCAAGTAGGTTAAGTTTAGCTTCCAAGATTTAACCGATATTAACATACTAATAGGGCAAGTAAAAAAAAAACTTGCAAAAACAAGTCTAGTAGGCAGCTTATCTAATAAGATATATAATTTTAGAACAGGTTTTTATATTTTTCAAGTGGTTTTGTTAGCTCTACAAGAATCTAACGAGGCTTGAATTGAGTACAGTCAAGTTACAAAAATATGTATACACGACCTTATTGTCAAGTGCATAAAGTCGTGTATACATATGTAACTTTGGCCGTGTCGATATCTTTGCACTTGCCTGTACACTTGTGTCAACTTGCTAAGGCTGGAACTCTGTTAATTAGTAACTTGAAGTCGGGACCTATTCAAAACTGTGATCGGATCAAAAATTCTCAGTAGTCGGTCCAAACTGTAGATCTTTAATTTTTTTTATTTTTATTTGTTAGTGGTTTTTAAAAAAAAATATTGACAGATGGACAGTCAGTAATAACATGTGGCTATGTGTTTTGTAATATTAACTTACAGTCTTTGCCCGGATTCTAAAGGAGGTGTTAGGTCCAATTTTTGATGATCGAAAGCGTTAGCTTCGTCTCGCTTAGCTCGAGTCATTGAGAAAGTGACAGACATAGTAATGTTGATCATCGGTATCGATCGGTAACTTTTATCTTATGATAGCTACCGAAAATCAAGTAGTAAAAATACTCAATTCATACTCATTATGTTTTACTTGACTAACGCACATAAAGTATAATGATAAGGAATAACAAAGGATAATATATAAAAACAATTTAAAAAATTACAAATGGCTAACTTTGACATATTTTTAATCGTGTTTAGTAACTGACAGCAGACTGATACTATGTGCCCTATGAAATTAGTCCGTCCAGACGACGACACCGTGTACTTGTAGATTTATACCTAAAATGCGGAGTGCGCCATGCCTGACTGTCTTTGCTTTGAAATCGTCAATTTGTTTTGAGTGTTATTTTTTGTTACTTTGTGTGTTTATTTCCTCGCATGCATTGGAAAGGATTACATACATGTGGAATGTAGACAGTTCTCAACTCTTGTCAGCTTAAAATTCTTGCTTCGCTCGGTAAGATTATCTATCGGTGCTCGATGGAAAATACCTACTCTCGCACTTTCATTAGAAATATGTATTATAGTTATTTGTTGTGTCTTAGATATTACTAGTTACTTTTTCAAGCTTAAAATAATATCTGGTATTCTCTCGCAACAAAAGTAAACTATGCCGAACAGGTGAGAATATGAGAATTATGCTTCATTAACAATTGATCATTGTTGAGCTATTAATTATAGCTTCACACGATATTAACGTTTCTCGAACATCTCTGTAACATATTAGTTTTTGCTTTTGCACAAGCTTTAGTAAAATACGTGCTCGCCGATATAATGTCATTTTTTTATCATCACAATGTTGTCTCGTATTATACCCATTGAGGTCAATAGTTGTTATGGTATTATAGGTTAAAGCCATATCTTTATGGGGGCAACTGAACTAAGAGTACTATGTCATAGTACTCTTAGTTCATTGAGGGCTATCCGGGCTATCGCGTATGAATTCGCCGCTAGAGGCGCTAGTGTAGCGTGAGGTCTACGAAATGTCAAATCTCATAGTTTTTGGGTGAGCTACGCGCGTTTATTTTTAGAATAATTTTGTGAATATTTTGCATTACCTGAAATTAATTATGGCAATAATGCGTTACGGGACAATGAATGTCTGTGTTTTGAGACAGTTTTGTCTTTCGGAGACTTTTGTCCTCCCTTTTTTTCCGAACAAAACTGTACCTACTACGCAACACTGGTTTCTCGATATTTTTATGGTACGGTTTTAAGGTGTATTAAATAAGATTAAATCTAAACTTTGTTTTCAGGCCCGTAATTACAGACTTTGAAAGCCACACTTAAAAACCTCACGCAACAGTGGCGCCATCTAGAAAGACAAAAAACGACGACCTGGTTAAGATCGCGGGATCGCGGTGGATGCGGAAAGCACAAGACGTCTGAGTGGAGAGCCTTGGGGGGAGGCCTGAGGCTGATGACGTAGATATAGTTTAGATATAGTTAGTGTTTAGTATTGTAACTAAGGGACCCCATACATCCCTGTATTTTTATTATCATTTTTTTGTTCTTTAATTGTATAATACGACGACCAGACGACCAGATGGCCTAGTGGTTAGAGAACCTGACTACGAAGCTTGAGGTCCCGGGTTCGATTCCCGTGTCGGGGCAGATATTTGTATGAAGAATACGAATGTTTGTTCTCGGGTCTTGGGTGTTTAATATTGTATTTAAGTATGTATCTATCTATGGTCTGTCCCAGAATTCGAGATACTAAAATGACAGTCTGAAATGTCAAACGTAAAAATAATGTGGCCAGCATAAAAGGAACAGTGCTGCTCCGTGATTTCGGTTTCGTAAATAACCGATAAAATGTTTATTTTACGATAGCAAAAATAACATTAATGCATTTAATATTCTACTTTCCATTTTACTTTATCATACGATAAAGTGATGAAATCTAAGCACAGACAAAATACAGTGTTCATCACTTAGTGCCAACGTAAAAAATAATACAGAGGGGCTACTACAAAACTAGAAAAACGAAGTTCGTATGGCACCGTCCCTTTCACTCGCGTATTGAATGAGATAAGCGTCAGCGGGACGGCAACATACGAAGTTCGAGTTTTGCATTTCGTAGTCAGGGCCTGCAGGGCTACTACGAAATTCGAAAATCGAAGTTCGTGTCGTTCCGTCCTTCTGACACTACTATTTAATTTAATACGTAAGTGAGAGGGACGTTACGGTACGAACTTTGATTTTCGAATTCCGGAGTAGGCCCTCAGATATCATCACACAACGTCATTGTTCATGTTTTTCGTATTCAAGTGGTATTCAACCGATTTTCGTTACTTTACTCGTATTGTCATCGGATGTGATCAGTGCGTTTTTCTCGTGTTTTTATTTAGATATTCATATCATAGAATAATAAATCAAATATTCATTATTCTCATATTATTTAGTTACTTAATGTAAAACTTACTTAGAATGAAATTGAAACTTAAACATCAACATCTATAAAAAGTCGAAATATCTCGAAAACGGTCGCATTTTTATTAGACCTATTTTACCTTTTCTAGAATGTCCTAAGTGCCCTACATTTTAGTACATCACGGATCCGTTCATATCTTAATATTTTACGACATACATACATAGGTACCTACAAAATCTTTCGGTAATAACCGGTTGCGGCACATCACTATTTATGAGACGCAAAAAACAGGTAACACATGAAACGTCATTTTAGCATCTCGAATTCTGGGACAGACCATATATAAGTATATTTATCCGTTGCTTAGTACCCATAACACAAGCATTGCTAACCTTACTTTGGGACTAGGTCAATTGGTGTGAATTGTCCCGTGATATTTATTTATTTATTTATGAAAAAAACATTCCTGATAACACATTCTCGCACATCGCTGGTGAAAAGCAAGCAAACTAAGGACCCTTGCGATGGAAGGTAGGCAAGATGGTCGACTCCGTATCGAGAGCAAACTCAGTGTTTCTCTAAACGTCAACTAACCATGAAATTATTTGACATTGACATGGTTTTTTGAGCACGTGTGTCTGACAGCGAGTCAAGTCAACAATAACAGTTGTTCTTAAAAATGAAAGTTATTTCGAGAGAGAAATTTTGAGGCGTAATTTGTTGTAATTGAATAAACGGCGAATTTTGATTACTTAGTTGTATTCATGAAAGTAAAATTGAATTAGAACTTGGGGATTCGCGGTTTTTGCCTTCTTGTTTGTTTTGTGACTTATACTAGCTGTTACCACCGACTTTGTTTGAGATTAATTAGGGTTTTTCGACAGACAATAATATCGCTAGTATACATATTTATTTTTCCGGATTCGAAAATTGTGGTCCAAACAGAATGACATTTCACTGGTGAAGCCGTAATTTACTAAGCCTATGACAACAAAACACATGTGCGCATTAATAGCAAGAAAAACGAAATTATGATGACATTGGTTCTAAAACGAATTACACATACTACATGTATAAATATGTATGTCACTGTACCGAAAAATTATATCATCCTGAATCACACTGATGATTTTTTTCCTGGCCACTATAAATAGGGTGTCAAATTTTAGACAATCAGCCCCGACGGTTGACCGGATGGCCAAGTGGTTAGGTTTCGATTCCCGTCCGGGGCACATATTTGTATGATTAATACGTATGTTTGTTCTCGGATCTTGGATGTTTAATATGTATTTAATTATGTATTAATCTATTTAAGTACTTGTTTATCCGTTGCCTAGTATCCATGGTGCAAGCTTTGCTTAGTTTGGGACTAGGTCAATTGGTGTCAAGTGTCCCATGATATTTATTTAAACTATAGGTACTAATACTCTTTGGTTGCAAAGTAACCACTGTTCGGTACACATCTGGGGCAAAGGTTGAACACTAACAATCCTTCACACAATTAGCTCTGTGTACACGCCTCTTCCGACAAACCAGTCCTTTAAAGGAACACTTGATTTCAATGAACATTGTTCACCGTCGAATCCCACCTGTAGATTTTCTAATTCAACACCATTTTCACTTTCTGCGACCTGCCTTTACTTTCTACTGAGTTATGTCTTATTACTGCTGCGGGGCGTGTCTGATGAATTAGGGGCGATACGTCGCTGGTTCTCTTTAGGCATACTTATGAGTTGTCTGTCACAAGATGCAATGTATGTCGTGTTAGTTTTTACTGTCGTGCTAATGCGATTAGTATGCTGTGTTGGTACGAGACGGTATTGGTTTGGTTTAGTTAGTGACCGACTTTTAGGCTTTTTATTTGGGTATCGTCCGTTACTAGTTGTAATAGATTATCGTGGTTCTAATGGGAATTATGACGATTCCGTTTTACTGGCTACAGTTTTGTTGTCCGTTTTAATGGCGATTATAAATTAAATATATGTATAATGGGAGCAGCCATTACGATGCTTATAATTAGGTTTGGTTAAAATAAAATGTTACGGAAAAAACAATAACGAATTTCCATTTCTCATACCAAACTTAAAATTAATGTGATATTATGGTGCATTGAATATGAACGAAAACTAATTATAAGCATTAAAATAGCTGCTAACATTACAGTTGTAAAGTTTTATTTTGTTTCAGTGTGTTGTTTATAAATTAGAACGAAACTACTTTTATATGAAATGCAATCAGCGATGAGCGTACTGGCGACTCTTAAGAATATTTGTATTGTATTGCATGTTATAACTAAAAAAATAACAATAATTATTACGTTAGTACAAAAACAAAGAAATAGATAAAACTAAAACTTACTTATCCTATAACGTCTTAAACTTTCGTGATTTTCACTCATAGTCAAAATACCACGCACAGGACTTATCACGCTAACACACACGAGTAATATTTACCACGACGTGTGTGTTAGCGTGATAAGTCCTGTGCGTGGTAATTTACTGATCCAAAGTCGAAAAACCTATATTTACAAAAATATCATCCAGATCGTTATTATTGGGCAGGGTGCCAATAAGGCTGGCTGCGTTGATTGCCTGTGATATAAAAAAAATACGGATCATTTCCCAAAGAGCCTACCGAAGTCATATATTATGTAGTATCGAATAAAAATAGCGTGTTAAAAAGCTATAAAGGTCAGATGATCGTAACATCAGATATGCATGCTTTAGTAATAACTTATAAACGATTGTTACATAAAAATATTGTTACTTTGCGAGTTACATCTCTTACACTAATAACCATGTAACAGTTACTTTCTCTTAGATTTTTTTTCAGTAATATTTTGCATGGCACGTATAACATACGTCAAAATATGATTTTGACTATTTTTTTATGTTTTATAAATAAAAGCTCGACACTGAATTTTATCGAAGAGAAAAACAATGTCTAAGCTCCATTTACATATAAAGTTCTAAAATTTGAAATTCAAAATTAGACTTCTTAAGATTACATGCAAGTAGGCTGTGTACCTATTGCATAGAGCGTTTTAGAAAGAGACAGATATATAGTTTTTTTTAAATCACGGTTAATCCAATTTTCAATTGAATTCATTTTTATTTTCGATAATCATTGTATTTGTTGCAAGCAAACCGGTAGGTGCAAGGGCTTTGTTTGACTGTGGACGTCTCCTGGCTGATGATGATGATGAATCATTCTATTGTCTTTATCTCTAGTAAACATTTAGAGAACCTGACTACGAAGCTTGAGGTCCCGGGTTCGATTCCCAGCCGGGGCAGATATTTGTATGAATAATACGAATGTTTGTTCTCGGGTCTTGGATGCTTAATATGTATTTAAGTGTGTATTTATCTATAAGTTGCTAGAAAATTAGGTGCGGATATTTTCAGGGTATGTAATTAATAACCTAATAATCAATTATACACAAATTATTTAATTATTGTGTGGTAATATTTATTTTGTTTTATACAAAAATACCATTCCGTCCAAAAATAATCACCCATGCATTAACTAAAAATTTAATTTAATTGAAACTAATTAACAACGATGCAAATATTCGATCCTCAAAATATCCGCATCTGATTTTCTAGCACACTGTATATAAGTATGTTTATCCGTTGCCTAGTATCCATAGTACAAGCTTTGCTTAGTTTAGGACTAGGTCAATTGGTATCAAGTGTACCATGATGTTTATTTTTATTTATTATGAAAATACAGTATGATCATACCTAAAACATCATGCAAGCGAATCCACAGGTAAGGTTTGTAGTAAAAATCCGAATCAATAAAGAGAAAGTAGTCTGAAGTAAACACGTTACGACGGTAGACCACAAAATGGCCATATAAGACCATATTATGAGGTTTACGTAATGTTACATTTAACTTTCTTTAAGGGAATTTGATCGTTTGCATTTCTTTTTGGTGATATCTTTGCGGTTACGCATGGAACTTTTTAATATGCTTAATAGCAGCCATTGCCAACCGAGAACTTCAGACCAGACTCCAAAGCCGCGATGTCAAAGAAAAAGGGAACCACCATATTATTTTCCCAAGTATCTAGTCATGAAGACCTACCTGCTACCTTCGAACTACTCATAAGTGCGTTTTAATTTTAGGGTACAGTTAATTGAAATAAATAAATAAATACCATGGGACACTTGACCTAGTCCCAAACTAAGCAAAGCTTGTACAGTCTCCAGCATTAATATCTGCCACTTCGGAGCGTGCAAAAATATCTGACACGTCCTTCCGGCCCTAGCAATAGAGTCGTATCAGATATTTAGGCACGCTTGTTGTGTCAGATATTGGTGCTGGTGACTGTACTATGGACACTGGGCAACGGACAAACATACTTATATAATAAATACTTAAATACATATTAAACATCCAAGACCCGAGAACAAACATTCGTATTAATACAAATATCTGCCCCGGCGGGGATTGAACCCGAGACCTCTAGCTTCGTAGTCAGGTTCTCTAATCATTTGAAATTAAATAGTTTATTTTGCTATAGACATGGTAAAATTGGTCTTATAAATATAGTGCTAATGAGCTGGGACATGTATAATTATCAACCAAGATTAAAAACAGAAAGATTTAGAAAATTACAAAAATAAAATAGTTCTCACGATTTATAAGTCAGGAACAGTCGGGCTTGGACTCGTTTCACTACTACAGTAGGCAGTGAGAGGGGCGCCACTATCGTGAACGTTCCTTTGAAAATGATCTTCCTAACAGATCGAAACTATATTGTTTTGACGTAATCTTCAGAACTATGTACCTACAACGTGAAATGCAATAAAATTTGAATGGAATGAACTAGTCGCACCATTCCTAGGTTATAATAGTGTAATTTTTGTAATAATCCATATATGTCTCACGAGAGCTTAGGTAAAGTTATCGAAAATACAAACTGAGACATGCACAGAAAAACCAGAAAAAGAGACCAGCGCTGGGAATCGAACCCAGGTCCTCAGCAATCCGTGCTGCGTGCCCCTACACCACCGCTGGACAGGAATCTAGACACGAATTTTTCCTATGCATACATATCTCAGGTTGCTTATTTCTACTACGCTACTTATGCAGCAGCACTAGCGACATCTATGTTCAGCTCTCATCGAGAGACGTCACACTCTTTCGGAACCAACCGCTCACCCAGACAAGAGATGTCGCTACTAAGCAATCAAATTATGATTACTTTTACGGGTATCCCGTGAAACCATATCGAAAATACAAACCAGTCCAGTCCATCCATGTCTCAGTTTGTATTTTCGATATGGTTTCATGGGATGTTGATTGTTGCACATTCATTTATTTTCACCGAATATTTTCATCGAAAGTCAGTCATAGCGGTAACATAATACCTGTTACGCAGGACTGTGACCCCATAGCAGAGTGTTAAAGTGACAGTTGACGATAGTTATTTTTAGGGTTCCATATCCAAATAAATATTACTGAGAGTCCGCTGTCTGTCTGTCTGTCCATCTGTGATCTATCTCTTGAGCCGCAATATAAAAATTAAAAGGGGTCATTTTTTTTTTGCGTTGCTAGGCGGCTAAGGTGACAGCCGACAGTTGCTAGGGGCAACGCGAGTTTGGACTCGTTTGATTCATCTTGAGGAGTGTACTTTGGTGACCAGAGGCAGAGTGTAGTCAGCAAAAAAGCTTGTATTAGTATTTTTACCAAAAACTTTTTTTTGGTTGAGTCGCCTTAATGGCCAAAGACACTATATAGGTCCTTGCATAACGTTTCCTTGTTTTACAGTGTCGCCATGTCTGTCCGTTAGTACTAGAAAGCTATAATTTAGCATGAATATACATAATCAGTCACGCCGACAGTGGTAAAATAAAAAATATTTTGGGTAATTCCCATACACGTAAACTGGGGATGCTTTTTTAATTTTATAATAAAGTACTTAATAATAGAGGGTGTGCAGTTAGAAAAAATAAATTTACTATGTTACGCCCTAGATATTATTAATGTCTTCTTGATTCTTTAGAAAACAAAAGTTAGTAACCGGACGTCCGGTTCGCCAAGTGGTTAGAGAACCTGACTACGAAGCTTGAGGTCCCGGTTTCGATTCCCGTGTCGGGGCAGATATTTGTGTGAATAACACGAATGTTCGTTCTTGGGCCTTGGATGTTTAATATCTATTTAAGTATGTTTATCCGTTGCCTAATATCTAATAGTACAAGCTTTGTGTATTTTGGGACTAGGTCAATTGGTGTCAAGTGTCCCATGATACCATAATATTATTAGTGCATTCTTTTTGAAAACAAAATCCCAAAAACTACAGTATGAAAGTTAATCCTCAAGCGTAACGATTTTTGTCAAAAAAAGTAAAATGTCGTCTGTTTTATTTTCATCACACAGTTCTTAAGAGTGCGGCGGTCAGTGAACCCGCCTTGCCACAGGACATTGTCATGCGATTGTCCTTCTTGACAGGGTTATTGACCTTTAGGTTCCGTTTCCACCAGAGATGTGCAAGGATGTGTTGCGAGGAATGTTTTTCCTGAACCAATAGAAACGCGTCATTTACCTCGCCTCGCTCCGCTCAGCTGTTTCCACTAGAGATGTGCTGTGCGAGGATAGATAAATAAAGTTTATCTATTGGCTCATGAAAAACACATCATCGCACACCTTTGGTGTAAACACAGCCGGGAATAAGTTTTTGAAAAAAAAATTGTAGGTACGTTACTTTTTGCTGGCTGTCAAAATTAAAGTAACGTCGAAACGTGGATAAATCGACCGTCAGTCAATATTAGCTTTTGATTAATGACTCGTTAAAGCCTAATTAACCGTAGTGGTTTTCCTGTTAAGTTCGTACGCAAATAAAATATTTTACTTTAGCAATAAATAAATTAGGACCCGTTTAAAATCATGACCAGCTCAAAACTTCACCGTAATCCTGACTGTTGAAGTACAACTTACTTATCGAAAGTACAAACTGAAACAAAGATGCACAGAAAAACCAGAAAAAGAGACCAGCGCTGGGAATCGAACCCAGGTCCTCAGCATTCCGTGCTGCGTGCTATACTTCTACACCACTACTGGACAGGATTACAGAAACAAATTTCTCCTATGCACCACATATCTCAGCTTGTTTGTTTTCTTATTTAGTCACTTTAGCAGCGACACTAACAACAATCTATGTTGGAACTAACCGCTCACCCGGACAAGAGATGTCGCTATTAAGCAATCAAATTAAGATTGGTTTTTGGAGTCTTTACGTAACAGAATTCTAGACTACGAATACTAGGCTTGATTTTCGTTTTTAGCTTTTATTTGAAGTTAATATAAAAATGGGCACATGAGTTTTCATTTCATATTTTTTCGCGGACGTCATTTAGAAACATTATTATTCCCTTTTGTCACTCCGTCAGTTTTTTATAAATCTAATGACATCTTAGGTGTCGAAACTGTCACAGTCATTTTAGGCTAAAGAAAGGAGCAAAATATTATGTATACATTACAACCGAGGAAATTGAATCGCGTACCAGGGTGGAGTCAATTGCGCTATCATTTCTTTGGCAGATGTGTTGAATGTCAGTAGCACAAATAATGTTCCACCCTGGTACACAATTCAGTTTCTTCGGCTCGGGTTCTCGGGTGGAATTTTTGATAATCAATTTCCTATGAGATGTCAACATGACATGAGTAGCACTAAGGTCCCACCCTCCTGGGTCATGATTCAATTTGTTCAACTGTACAGTCACCAGCACCAATATCTGACGCAACAAGCGTGCATAAATATATGATACGACTCTATTTCTAGGGCCGGAAGGACGTGTCAGATATTTTTGCACGCTCCGCTGTGGCAGATATTAATGCTGGTGACTGTACATATATACTCTTGAAAAATATAACTCTGTACTTCGTACAATCGGGGTAAAAAGCTAATCTTATTCTTATTAGGCGAACGAAAGAGACAGGAGCATCCTAAATATGCACTGACGTCATAGCATTACGAACAGACAAGTCAGTATCTTATCTAAAGAATGCTCATTTATACAGAAGATAAAATGCTTTATAGTTTACGCTTTAGTCAGTAACCTATTCCTTAGAAACCTTGATAAACATCAAGCATTGTCATTAAAGTTTTATATTTCAAAAATGGCTGAACCGATGCTAATGAAACATATCTGCAAGACATCGCAAGGAAACTTGCTTTCGCGTAAAAAGCCGCATCGAAGTCGGAGAATCACAGTTCTAGTTTACAGTATATTTAAGTCGAAAATTACGTTCATGAATAATTTTAACCCCTAATACAATATTTTGAACATGAAACTACCGTGAAACTCACTGATATTAAATGATATTAAAACGGATAACTCACGTCTTAAACCGAGACCGATGTGTGCGTGTTGCGGCAGCCGCCGAGTCGCGTGCTCCTGAGAGGAAGGGCTACGAAATAGCCCGAAACATGTCGAGCTAAACTCGGTTTAAGACGTGACTTATCCCTAATACAATAATCAACAAAAAGTTGGAAAACTTTGTCACTTCAAAGTTCAATATCTCAAAAAGGATTAAACCTATAAATCGCTAGAAAACCTGATATCAAATAAAAAAAAACACATTTAAATTGGCCACAAACAGACACACAGACACAGTGGCCAAACTTATAACACTCCTCTTTTCGCGTCGGGGGTTAAAAAGAGTTATAAGATTAACGACAATATCTGTGTGCCACAGACATGTGGCATTGTAGCTCTCAAACAAATAGCCCAATTTAACACAGTTTCTTTTATTAAATATAACGACCCGGATAACTCACGTCTTAAATCGAGTTTAGCTCGACATGTTTCGGGCTAATCCGTAGCCCTTCGTCTTCGGAGCAACGCGACTCAGCGGCCGCTGCAACACGCGCAGACGAAGGGCTACGGATTAGCCCGAAACATATCGAGCTAAACTCGATTTAAGACGTGAGTTATCCGGGTCGTTATATTTAATATGAGTGAGTCTCACGGTAGTTTCATGTTCAAAACAGTTTCTTTTATGTAAAAGCGAGTTTCTTTGCAATAGTTTTTAGCTATGTTTCGTTAAAGTTGGTTCAGCAGTTATTGAGATATTAGCCGTTACCCGCAATTTCATCTGCGTAGAATTAGGTTATAGCTATCCCGCGGGAACTATGTAATTTTCATCATGAAAACTATCCTATGTCCTACCCTGGGACTCATACTATCTGTATACAAACTTTCATCTAAATCGGTTCAGCGGTTTAGACGTGATGAAGTAACCAACAAACAAACAAACAGACTTACAAACTTTCGCATTTATAATATTAGTAGGATTGAACTTTGAAATGACAACGTTTCATCTGTTCTAAGTCGATTAGGTTAAGTGTACCGTTTTATTAGATATCGATAAATTTCCAGTTTCATCGTTATAATGCTATCTCGGAGGCTACTCCAAAATTAGAAGTTCAATCATACCGTCCTTTTCACTCTCCTATAAAGTCATATAAGAGTAAGCGGGACGGCATATGTGGTTCGAAAATCGGACTGCGTAAAGCCTGGATTCCGTGTATAGCCTTGACCTCGTTCCGCAACATTAGAAAGAGATAAAAGAGGATCTATTAAATAAATTATAGAGATACGCGGAAGAAATGCTTTGTAAGGACTGGCTGGTCCAGTTTTTTATAAGCTTTTATATATTTACATCTCGGATAATATAGTCGTAATGTTAGTATGTTTCTTTGCCATATCTTAAAAGTTAATAATTTTAACCCAATTCCATTACTCAGATTGACTTCATATTTGGTTTCTTGTGTAATGTTATTTAACGAGACTTAGGGGCTGTTTCACCATTCATTGATTAGTGTTAACTGGCGGTTAGGTGTGATGCCGTCTCTATTTGTTTTGTTCGAATAGACGAAGACGGCATCACATTTAACCGTCGGTTAACGCTAATCAATGGATGTTGAAACAGCCTCTAAGAATACACAAAAACATAACCATAAGTAAAACTTAACTATAATCTAAATACCTAACTTAAAAACATAATATAATACCTACTTAATTAAATCTAAAGAAGGCCCCCGTGGCATGGTGCCCAAGAGGCTCGCAGCATTCCCTTGTTAAATGGCGATGGCGATTCGTTGAAAGAGATAGCTGCCAGCCCTTTGGTCTCCAGAAGTGGCTCTCTCTTTTGCACTTCTTGAATAATTTGTGTGCGCCGGGACCCCAAGGACCCAGGGTCTTGGAACCGACAGCAATGAAGTTGTATGCTGAACCAAGACCCTGGTATAATATTTTCCTGCTCTCGGCTGCTTCAGCCGCTGCGCCAAATGTAAATTGGATGAAAATGTAAGTCATCATCATCCCAGCCTATATACGTCCCACTGCTGGGCACAGGCCTCCTCTCAGAACAAGAGGGCTTGGGCTATAGTTCCCACGCGGGCCCAGTGCGGATTGGGAACTTCACACGCACCATTGAATTGCTTCGCAGGATTGTGCAGGTTTCCTCACGATGTTTTCCTTCACCGCAAAGCTCGTGGTAAATTTCAAATGTAATTCCGCACATGAATTTGGAAAATTGGATGAAAATGTAAGTACTTCATTTTATTAAAATATATTTCCAAAATAATCCAAAAGTTCTGTTGTGACAATAAAAATCATACCTAGATACAAATATTATTGTATGGGCAATTTTCTAAATTTAACGAAAAAATCCATACTACTTACAACAAAAAACAAACAAAACAAAAACGAGGCATCAGCAAGTTTTAATCCTCAAATAATCGAGGGTAACTAAATAAATGATAAAAAAATTATGATTATTATATATATGTAAATAAATATAAATTATTATTAAGAACTTTATTTTTGTTACATTTGTGTTATTCTATACTTCTATCAATAAAATATCTGCATGTCATTATGTTATCAGAGACTTGTAAAATTGGCCCTAAACAGAAGACATCAACGCGTTCACCTATTCTTTACAAAAACTTGTTTCAAAATGACACTTGAAAATTCTCGTATATTTCGATATGACATATAAATATAATGTAGAAATTGCGAGTCACGATCACAATGCGGGCTAGGTTTTGATAACGCATTCGATAGATAATGTACAGTCGAGTTTATAAACTTGTGAGCAAAATTATGATCACGAATATCTGAACACATCTATTGTTAATGGCGTAGAGTCGTTTTCATTTAAAACTTCCTCGTAGAGAAATAAGTATTTTCATTTATCTGCACACTCTATCCAATTCCATCTATTCCATTTCCATTTTCTTCCATTAACTATGTAATTTCATGTATTAATTAAAAAACGACATATGTGAACTGAAAACACTTTGCTCACCCGCGATTTTACGATAGCTCAGTTTATGCAAGAAATATGTGTTCATGCAGTTCCTCCACCTCCACAGTGTAAGAACACACACAAATAACACAAACCCTATCATCACCATAACACTACACTGATGCGTTTCGAACTCAACCAAAACTCATTTTCAGAGCAACACCACCGTTCACCATGCTAATCTCGATTCGAATCTAATAATAATGAATCTAATAATTAGCATTATAAAATTTAAAATTTGTAAAACATAGAGTATCACCCGAGTTGTGGCACACACACAGTTTTTTTTTGTGCAACATGCCCTTACTCATAATATGGAACGGATATGAAACTTGACCCCAAACTCGAACCCAAGATCCCGCTGAGTTAATCGATACTTAATAGTTAAGGATAGCTTCACGGCATCTTTATCTTTTTAGGGTTCTAAAGAGGGTCCCAAAGGAAAAATTGACGAAATCAAATTTTTTATTCTGTACTAGCAGTTACCCGCGACTCCGTCTGCGCAGGATTCGGTTATCGCTATCCCGCGGGAACTGCTATTTTCCGGGATAAAAACTATTTTATGTCATTCTCTGGGACTCATACTATCTACATACTGAATTCTATCTAAATCGGTTCATTGGTTTAGATGAAGTACTTGATGTTGTAACAAACAAACAAATAAACAACAAACAGACATACAAACTTTCGCATTTATAATATTAGTGGGATTATATTAGTGGGGTAGTGGGTCCGATAAGTAGGCCGTAAAGATGTCTTTTACATGTCTAATTATATCAGTGCTTTCGAAAAGAACATCATTGTTGAAAATCAGCCGCAGGGAACATGGTAGATAATAGTATTTTGTTTTTCAAAATAACCTAATCAAATTAGAGGAACACTTCCGATATCGTCATTTCAGAGTTCAATATCTCAAAAAGCTATTTTAAGCTATTTATTTTTATCAAACATAGCCAAGTACTACCAAAAAGGTGTCACTTATACCTAAAATACCTCATTGAATCAGTCCATTTGTTTAGTAGTTACAATGCCACAAACAGACAGACATACATTGGCTTCAAACTTATAACACCCCTCATCAGACCCTTTACTGCGAAGTGCAAAATCGAAATTTGTATCTTGCTGTCCCGCTGACGCTAATATTTAATATGGGAACGAGAGGGACGGCACGATACGAACTTTGATTTTCGAATTTCGTAGTAGGTCCCGAAGTAAGTTTTTTTTCATCGTTTGTACTCATTCTCAACAATGGCTAATATGATGCTACAGAACCCTTCACGTTTAAACCAGTCTTGGCTTGGCCAGTTTTTACTGAGGAGCGTAAACGAGACAGTAAAACTCACTTCCTACGCCATTCGGTAAGCGTTCTTTGATTAAGTGTTAATTGTCTATAAAGTTTATTAGCTTTCTACTGTTATACGAAAATAATTGTTTTTTATAGTTTTACGACTTGTACAGGCGAAGAAACTAAATCGTTTTTCATTTTAGAACCTTTTCTCAGTCAATTTCACTATAAATAATAAATACGAATACCACGGTTTTTTGTATGATTAATTGAATTTTACAACGCATCGTTTTTATACTGTAATTTTTATTGATTAATAAATAAATGATAAACAAAATCGTATTTTCACACAAATTATCTGCCCAGTATAGTTCTGTGACTCCCAGTTACTTAGTCATAATAATTGATCTACAGGTATAAAGGTGGGCCTTGTAACACGAGCATAAAATTAAACCACAGCTTCCACTCTTTATCTTGAGCTAATTTTCTACAACTTTTGAAAATAACTTTTACATAATAATTTTTACTAAACAGTTTAAAGTTTAATTAGACCAGCAATGAATTGCGAAATCCGTCACTTTATTATGCAACATGCGATGTCATTTAGGTTATTGGATACCGTACATTGAAAATACCATTTAATTTGCTTGGAATAAACATACAATTACTTAATTTTTGAAAGTTGCAAAACTAAGTAGTTCCATTTGAGTAGCAGAACCTGTGTTTTAATTTTTTGCTCCTATTACAGGGCCCACCTGGTAGATTTAACAGTTATAGCTATTTGTTAGTTTTCACTTGAGATGGTCGTTTGAAATGGTAACGACACTTAGTTAAAGTCAATTATAACTCCAAGCTCACTGGGGCCTTATAACTTTCCTTTATCTAGTTAACTGTGGCGCTGTTAAACGGCAGTTAGTTAAATGCTTTGAGGATGTTATCTTATTACAGTAAACATAGCTTTTATATTTTTTTATTAGTAGGTAAGCAGGATAGAAACTGCTGGAAAATTTTTGTCTAGAAATTTCATGCTTTTTTTATGAGGAGCTTCCTTAATTTACTGGAATCAAGGATCATCATTATCATCATCCTAGCTTATAAACGTCCCACTGCTGGTACAGCCTTCCTCTCACAATAAGAGGCCTGGGGTCATAGTTCCCACGCGGCTCCAGTGCGGATTGGGAACTTAAAAGACACCATGAATTACTTCGCAGGTTTGTCATTCCTACTAATTCTTTTATGATTTCTCATTTCAATTGCGATCCATCTTTAATCGAGTTCAAAAGAAGGAGGTTATCAATTTGGTTCTTTTTTTGTTATGTTTGTTACCTCAGAACTCCGTCGTCTATGAATCGATTTGTCTTTTTCGATCCTGATTTGGTCCATAAGCACCAAAATCAGGATCTGATGATTGGATCCAAAGCAAATCGAGGGAACTCTTCAAATATTGTATGGACACCTATGGTAATTTCAAATATTATTTGTAGTAACTCGTGCATTTGCTCTTGAATTCATCATTCGATGAAGTGGAACTGATGATGAAGGCCACATTTGACCAACGGAGCGATTACTCAATAACAAATAAGTACTTCAACGGGTTGAATTTCAATTACTTTAACACAGTTGCTAAGCAATTTAAGCACATCGTAATGCATACGGTGAAATGGAACGGGTGGTGAAGCACCAGGACTCCTCAATAATTAAATTAATGAACGTCTCTGTAATGGAAAAAGCAATTTTTCGTGAAATTTATTTTACACTAAAAAGCGTGAAAATAAAAAATTGAACCGACTACAAAAAAACCATGAAAATATTTTTCTACCAATCTGAAGTCGGTGCCACGGTCACGGTCGGTGTCAGCACGAGCCAAAGTGGAAAAAGAAATTTGCCAACAAACTATTAGATATAGGTACTTGTATGGGCCGCAACATAACATAGTAAGGAATATAAAAATAAAAATTTGACTACTTATCTTATGTAACAGCCGAATAGATAACTTCCACCTTTTTTGAAGTCGGTAAAAATTATCGACTTGAGAACTGTATTCATTTTAATGTTAAAAGTAAAAAAGCTTAGCTTATTTTCATATTAGTTTTTTAAGTTATTTAGTCCGTTACATCAGTCGAATTATTATTTGCCGGAAAAGTTAATTACTATTTTGCAATAAAGTTGCTTATTCCTAATTTAAATAAAAAAGTTACTTTCCGAACTCTCCATTATAATTAATAAAAATATTTCTATCAAATGGCACCTTTATTTTTTCTTAATGGCATTTATTTAGCTACTTATTTGTCATGATATTTAAAAATACCTATTTAACTTAAACATAAACTGAAACACAATAGACTGATTCAAATTGAATAAAATTATAAATTACTTAAAAAAATACTAAAATGATCATGAAAAGTGATTTTTTCACGGCAGCAAAGTTACAATGGACGTTCATAGTAAACACCTGCTTTGAAGTCAATTAAAAATCTTAATTTAGTATTTATATATGTTTTTTTCCCTTAAAATAATATTATTCCCATCAACTCACCTCTACCAAATTCTTGCGCTGCACTAAAACCCAAGTCCACAACCAGCACAAAAACCACCAATTTTCTCACTAAGAAACACACCCCGAACTGTCATTTTGACGTTTCGTTTCGCGCCAAAATTAACAATAGATACTACACATGTCGACACTTGCACGGCCTCTTTGGCATTTTTTTTAACTTTTTTTACGAGACGAGTGTCGCGCGCGACGTTTGGGAACCTACTAGCCAACTGACCAACTTATTACAGTAAAATAAGAAACATACATATTACAATACCGCTTTAAAATGACAGAGTTCTATAACTTTCACCTGTAAAATAACCACCTCACTCCTTCATTAACAAGGTTGAAAGTGGATATAGTTTGTAAGATGGAACTCGGTCGCATTTTAGCGGAGTTGCTAAACGAG
>NC_133498.1:4698400-4714700 GCF_025370935.1 Choristoneura fumiferana | reverse complement strand
TCCTATAAAGTCATATAAGAGTAAGCGACGGCATATGTGGTTCGAAAATGGGACTGCGTAAAGCCTGAATTCCGTGTATAGCCTTGACCTCGTTCCGCAACATTAGAAAGAGATAAAAGAGGATCTATTAAATAAATTATAGAGATACGCGGAAGAAAGGCTTTGTAAGGACTGGCTGGTCCAGTTTTTTATAAGCTTTTATATATTTTCATCTCGGATAATATAGTCGTAATGTTAGTATGTGTTTTTGCTTCATATCTTATAAGTTAATAATTTTAACCCAGTTCCATTACTCGGATTGACTTCATATTTGGTTTCTTGTGTAATGTTATTTAACGAGACTTAGGGGCTGTTTCACCATTCATTGATTAGTGTTAACTGGCGGTTAGGTGTGATACCGTCTCTATTTGTTTTGTTCGAATAGACGAAGACTGCATCACATTTAACCGTCGGTTAACGCTAATCAATGGATGGAAACAGCCTCTAAGAATACAGAAAAACATAACCATAAGAAAAACTTAACTATAATCTAAATACCTAACTTAAAAACATTATATAATACCTACTAAATTAAATCTAAAGAAAGCCCTCGTGGCATGGGGCCCAAGAGGCTCGCAGCATTCCCTTCTTTTTTTTTTTTTTTTAATCTTATATTTTAACGAGGCTTCAGTACACTAAAAGTGACTATGCCAGCCTCATGGGGGGCCTCAGATACATGTTACACCCTCTTGTGCAGAAACCTAGTCTCTGGATGCAAAGGCCCGTCTGATGAACTTGTAAATCCGCATCGCTTCTTCTGAAAGTGGATGACTCAGAATCACATTTACACTTCCATTCCACAGATCCATACCATCCAGATACCGGTTTCTGGTATCCTTATTCTGATCACATTCCAGAAGAAAATGAAGGAGGTCTTCAGTCTTATTACAACCTAAACACAAGGGTGATTGTACAACTCTCATCAAATTTAGGAAATAATTTAGTGGAATGTGACCAGATCGCACACGAAATGCAAGCACAAGTAATTCCCTGGGAAGGCTGGCACAATCAAACCAGGGTACCTTGTACACTTTGTTCTGAATATTCCCTTCTTAAATGGCGATGGCGATTCGTTGAGAGAGATAGCTGCCAGCCCTTTGGTCTCCAGTAGTGTCGCCGTGCGCTTTTGCACTTCTTGAATAATTTGTGTGCGCCGGGACCCCATGGACTCAGGGTCTCGAAACCGACAGCAACGAAGTTGCATGCTGAACCGTAACCCTGGTATAATATTTTCCTGCTCTCGGCTGCTTCAGCCGCTGCGCCAAATGTAAATTGGATGAAAATGTAAGTACTTAATTTTATTAAAATATATTTCAAAATAATCCAAAAGTTCTGTTGTGACAAAAAAAAACATACCTAGGTACAAATATTATTGTATGGGCAATTTTCTAAATTTAACGAAAAAATCCATACTACTAACAACAAAAAAAAAACAAACAAAACAAAAACGAGGCATCAGCAAGTTTTAATCCTCAAATAATCGAGGGTAACTAAATAAATGATTATTATATATATGTAAATAAATATAAATTATTATTAAGAACTTTATTTTTGTTACATTTGTGTTATTCTATACTTCTATCAATAAAATATCTGCATGTCATTATGTTATCAGAGACTTGTAAAATTGGCCCTAAACAGAAGACATCAACGCGTTCACCTATTCTTTACAAAAACTTGTTTCAAAATGACACTTGAAAATTCTCGTATATTTCGATATGACATATAAATATAATGTAGAAATTGCGAGTCACGATCACAATGCGGGCTAGGTTTTGATAACGCATTCGATAGATATGTACAGTCGAGTTCATAAACTTGTGAGCAAAATTATGATCACGAATATCTGAACACATCTATTGTTAATGGCGTAGAGTCGTTTTCATTTAAAACTTCCTCGTAGAGAAATAAATATTTTCATTTATCAGCACACTCTATCCAATTCCATCTATTCCATTTTCTTCTATTGACTATGTCATTTCATGTATTAATTAAAAAACGACATTATGTGAACTGAAAACACTTTGCTCACCCGCGATTTTACGATAGCTCAGTTTATGCAAGAAATATGTATTCATGCAGTTCCTCCACCTCTACATTGTAAGAACACACACAAATCGCACAAACCCATCTATTACCACCACCACGCTGATGCGTTTCGAACTCAACCAAAACTGATTTTCAGAGCAACACCACCATTCACCATGCTAATCTCGATTCGAATCTAATAATAATGAATCTAATAATTAGCATTATAAAATTTAAAATTTGTAAAACATAGAGTATCACCCGAGTTGTGGCACACACACAGTTTTTTTGTGCAACATGCCCTCACTCATAATATGGAACGGATATGAAACTTGACCCCAAACTCGAACCCAAGATCCCGCTGAGTTAATCGATACTTAATAGTTAAGGATAGCTTCACGGCAGCTTTATCTTTTTAGGGTTCTAAAAGAGGGTCCCAAAGGAAAAATGGACGAAATAAAAAAAAAATTCTGTACTAGCAGTTACCCGCGACTCCGTCCGCGCAGGATTCGTTTATCGCTATCCCGCGGGAACTGCTATTTTCCGGGATAAAAACTATTCTATGTCATTCTCTGGGACTCAAACTATCTACATACTGAATTCTATCTAAATCGGTTCAATAGTTTAGACTTGATGTTGTAACAAACAAACAAATAAACAACAAACAGACATACAAACTTTCGCATTTATAATATTAGTGGGATTATATTAGTGGGGTAGTGGGTCCGATAAGTAGGCCGTAAAGATGTCTTTTACATGTCTAATTATATCAGTGCTTTCGAAAAGAGCATCATTGTTGAAAATCAGCCGCAGGGAACATGGTAGATTAGAGGAACACTTCCGATATCGTCATTTCAGAATATCTCAAAAAAGGCTTTATTTATTTTTATCAAACATAGCCAAGAACTATCAAAAAGGTGTCACTTATACCTAAAAAAACCTCATTGAATCAGTCCGTTTGTTTAGAAGTTACAATGCCACAAACAGACACACATACATTGGCTTCAAACTTATAATACCCCTCATCAGACCCTTTACTGCGAAGTGCAAAATCGAAATTTGTATCTTGCTGTCCCGCTGACGCTAATATTTAATATGGGAGCGAGAGGGACGGCACGATACGAACTTTGATTTTCGAATTTCGTAGTAGGTCCCGAAGTAATTTTTTTTCATCGTTTGTACTCATTCTCAACAATGGCTAATATGATGCTACAGAACCCTTCACGTTTAAACCAGTCTTGGCTTGGCCAGTTTTTACTGAGGAGCGTAAACGAGACAGTAAAACTTTCCTACGCCATTCGGTAAGCGTTCTTTGATTAAGTGTTAATTGTCTATAAAGTTTATTAGCTTTCTACTGTTATACGAAAATAATTGTTTTTTATAGTTTTACGACTTGTACAGGCGAAGAAACTAAATCGTTTTTCATTTTGGAACCTTTTCTCAGTCAATTTCACTATAAATAATAAATACGAATACCACGGTTTTTTTGTATGATTAATTGAATTTTACAACTTTTTATACTGTAATTTTTATTGATTAATAAATAAATGATAAACAAAATCGTATTTTCACACAAATTATCTGCCCAGTATAGTTCTGTGACTCCCAGTTACTTAGTCATAATAATTGATCTACAGGTATAAAGGTGGGCCTTGTAACACGAGCATACAATTAAACCACAGCTTCCACTCTTTATCTTGAGCTAATTTTCTACAACTTTTGAAAATAACTTTTACATAATAATTTTTAATATAAATAGTTTAAAGTTTAATTAGACCAGCAATGTATTGCGAAATCCGTCATTTTATTATGTAACATGCGATGTCATTTAGGCTATTGGGTACCGTACATTGAAAATACCATTTAATTTGCTTGGAATAAACATACAATTACTTAATTTTTGAAAGTTGCAAAACTAAGTAGTTCCATTTGAGTAGCAGAACCTGTGTTTTAATTTTTTGCTCCTGTTACAGGGCCCACCTGGTAGATTTAACAGTTATAGCTATTTGTTAGTTTTCACTTGAGATGGTCGTTTGAAATGGTAACGACACTTTTTTTTTTTATTTTTTTTTATTTGACTGGATGGCAAACGAGCAAGTGGGTCTCCTGATGGTAAGAGATCACCACCGCCCATAAACATCTGCAACACCAGGGTATTGCAGATGCGTTGCCAACTAGAGGCCTAAGATGGATACCTCAAGTGCCAGTTATTTCACCGGCTATCTTACTCTCCACGCCGAAACACAACAGTGCAAGCACTGCTGCTTCACGGCAGGATTAGCGAGCAAGATGGTGGTAGCAATCCGGGCGGACCTTGCACAAGGTCCTACCACCTGCAAAAACACACTTAAGTAGTTAAAGTCAATTATAACTCCAAGCTCACTGGGGCCTTATAACTTTCCTTTATCTAGTTAACTGTGGCGCTGTTAAACGGCAGTTAGTTAAATGCTTTGAGGATGTTATCTTATTACAGTAAACATAGCTTTTATATTTTTTTATTAGTAGGTAAGCAGGATAGAAACTGCCGGAAAATTATTGTCTAGAAATTTCATGCTTTTTTTATGAGGAGCTTCCTCAATTTACTGGAATCAAGGATCATCATTATCATCATCCAAGCTTATATACGTCCCACTGCTGGTACAGACCTCCTCTCACAATAAGAGGCCTTGGGTCATAGTTCCCACGCGGGTCCAGTGCGGATTGGGAACTTGAAGAAGAAGAAGACACCGTTGAATTACTTCGCAGGTTTGTCATTCCTACTAATTCTTTTATGATTTCTCATTTCAATTGCGATCCATCATTAATCGAGTTCAAAAGAAGGAGGTTATCAATTTGGTTCTTTTTTTTATGTTTGTTACCTCAGAACTCCGTCATCTATGAATCGTTTTTTTTTTTTTCATTTGTCTTTTTCGATCCTGATTTGGTCCCATAAGCACCAAATCAGGATCTGATGATTGGATCCGAAGCTAATCGAGGGAACTCTTCAAATATTGTATGGACACCTATGGTAATTTCGATATATTTAGTAGTAACTCGTGCATTTGCTCTTGAAAATCATCATTCGATGAAGTGGAACTGATGATGAAGGCCACATTTGACCAACGGAGCGATTACTCAATAACAAATAAGTACTTCACGGGTTGAATTTCAATTACTTTAACACAGTTGCTAAGCAATTTAAGCACATCGTAATGCATATGGTGACGTGGAACGGGTGGTGAAGCACCAGGACTCCTCAATAATTAAATTATTGAACGTCTCTGTAATGGAAAAAGCAATTCTGCGTGAAATGTATTTTACACTAAAAAGCGTGAAAATAACAAAAAAATTGAACCGACTACAAAAAAACCATGAAAATATTTTTCTACCAATCTGAAGTCGGTGCCTCAGCACGAGCCAAAGTGGAAAAGGAAATTTGCCAACAAACTATTAGATAGGTACTTGTATTGGCCGCAACATAACATAATAAGGAATATAAAAATAAAAATTTGACTACTTATCTTCTGTAACAGCCGAATAGATAACTTCCACCTTTTTTGAAGTCGGTAAAAATTATCGACATGAGAACTGTATTCATTTTAATGTTAAAAGTAAAAAGCTTAGCTTATTTTATATTAGTTTTTAAGTTATTTAGTCACGTTACATCAGTCGAATTATTATTTGCCGGAAAAGTTAATTACTATTTTGCAATAAAGTTGCTTATTCCTAATTTAAATAAAAAAGTTACTTTCCGAAATCTCCATTATAATTAATTAAACATAAACTTAAACATAGACTGATTCAAAATTGAATAAAATTATGAATTACTAAAAAAAAATACTAAAATGATCATGAAAAGTGATTTTTTTCACAGGCAGAAAAGTTACAATGGACGTTCATAGTAAACACCTGCTTTGAAGTCAATTAAAAATCTTAATTTAGTATTCATATATGTTTTTATTCCCTTAAAATAATATTATTCCCATCAACTCACCTCTACCAAATTCTTGCGCTGCACTAAAACCCAAGTCCACAACCAGCACAAAAACCACCAATTTTCTCACTAAGAAAACACACCCCCGAACTGTCATTTTGACGTTTCGTTTCGCGCCAAAATTAACAATAGATACTACACATGTCGACACTTGCACGGCCTCTTTGGCATTTTTTTTTACTTTTTTTACGAGACGAGTGTTGCGCGCGACGTTTGGGAACCTACTAGCCAACTGACCAACTTATTACAGTAAAATAAGAAACATACATATTACAAAGTACCGCTTTAAAATGACAGAGTTCTATAACTTTCACCTGTTAAAATAACCACCTCACTTCTTCATTAACAAGGTTGAAAGTGGATATAGTTTGTAAGATGGAACTCGGTCGCATTTAGCGGGGAGTTGCTAAACGAGTGAACGGTGAAATGAGAAATTGTGAGAGACAGACGTATGTCTGAGGGGGATGGGTAGACATTTCTTTTCACAGTGCGATTGGGTAAAGTTTGGAGTTGAGGAAGTTTTTCATTATTGATCCGTTGATTAAAGTTATTAGGGTTTTTAGCATAAAATAATTGGACGTAGAATACGTTCATGCCTCTTTACGAAACTGTTTTTAAAATAGGTATTGAGTTAAAAAAACCGAGGCTTGTATAAATTTTGATATTTGTCTGTATGTGTAAGCCATCCTCAGTTATTGCAAATCAAATGTCAATGTGATTTAGTTGACTTAAAAATCATTACTTATATATATCGTTCGAATGTAAATGCATGTTATGCGTTCCACTGCGGGCCTCTTCTCAGTATGAGAGCGCTTGGGCCGTATTTCCACGCGGACCTAGTGCTGATTGGGAACTTCACACGCCAGAGAATAGCTTCGCGGGTTTGTCCGGGTTTTTAATGTTGTTTTTCTTCATCGTACATTTACGCACGTAATTTCGAAAAACTCTCCTTAAGAGGCTATACGTTAAACCACTAGGCCATCACAATCCAATGCATATGTACAGTGAGTACAGTCGACAAAAAAGTAAAAAAAACTTATTTTTGTACTAGAATAGGCACTGTAAAGTATTCTGCATTCCAACAATATATTTTTTTGAATTTTATGACTTAGTAATGATTCAACTAACAATTATTTATTTTTTATTACTTACCTAAAAAAATTACAGCATTACTATAAAAATCAATGCGCTGTAAAATTTAAATCATACAAGAAAAAACACAGAAAAGACAAAAAAAAAGACGTACTAAATTATACAAATAAAAATAAAACAAAGTAATTAAGGATTTTTGGATGTTGAACAATAGTTTGAAAAACAAAAAATAATAAATAAAAGGCCAACAAAATTCATGACAGTTTTTTAAAATAAGTCTCAAGTTACAACTTTACGTAGCCTCACATAATATATTGCGCATAGTAACGGAAGAATCTCGCTTTTTTAAATCATCCCAAATGACGTAATTTGTCAAAAAATAATATTTAGAACAACAATTTAGAACAACTGTCTCCATAACTCATTCGTTAGACAAAGACAACCATAGTTTTGACAATTCCTCGCTCAACTAGGACACACACATTACAAACAATAAAACAAATTTATTTTTACTGGTGGCGAAAATTGGAACTAGATAAATGCGTAATGATTTGACGTCGTTTGTTGAACGGTGGCGCCACAATTTTTCGCAAATGTTAGTTCGGTTGTGATAAGTTCGCTAATCGAGTCAATAATATGCGAACGGGAACTCAATGACGATACTAGTGAATTGATTTCGAAGGATGTTGCGGAGTTTTGATACTAGATGGCGCTACATCTGCAATGTGAAATAGTAGCGACCTGATTCACACGGATGCAACTTGAAAAAAAAAGTTGAAATAACCTAAACAACTTAATAAACTTGAAAAATCCCCGACATTGTCATTTTCAAGTTCAATATCTCAAAAACAGTTAAACCGATTTCAATGAAACAGCTAAGAACCGCAAGGATCTCTTTCGCGTCAAAAACCGCATCGAAATTGGTCTATCTAAGTGCGGATTGCAATGCCACGCACACAGACTTTGGCGTCATAGTAGATTGTTCAGCAAGGGGCTAAAACAAGCCATAATGACACGATATGTTTATATACACGAGATGGCTATAGTTCGAGTGGCATTACGTATGGTTGCTTAGTCTCGCGTTAAACACTCTACTATTCACTTTGAATGCGAGGGAAAAAAACAATATTTGTGAAAAATTACAATTTTACTTTTTAAAAACGTACGCTCGACTAATAGACAGGTTTTCTGTTAAAAATTCAAATAGCAAAAAAAAATTGTAGCGCGGTTTTTTTCTTTTCTTTTATTGTCGTTTATGAAGTGACGCTTTCAAAGCTTGCATATTTAGTCAACAGTTTCAAAAATGCAAAACTATTTTAAAACTAATTGGACTATGCATAATAAAATGAATATAATTGAATAGATTCATTTTCGTAATCATTAATAATGTTTCACGAAATAACATCGTGTTTTTGCACAGTTGTCATTTTGAGGTTATTTCCACGCCTAAAAATCCTCCATTCACAAACACCGTGTTGGCTGTTTAGGGTTTCCAACTTAAATTAAAAATCCCTAGAGAATAAAAAGGAGCTTTAGTCCCGATATGCAGAGACTAAAGTAACATTTTAAGAGCATGAGAAGTGAAAAATTTATAATATTTTTCATCATCATCAAATTTATTGCGAGTATTTACATTGTAATTTTCACTCTGTGTAGTACCTGCGTTTTCTGCATCGCTTACTACTTATTTGTAGTGTACAATAAAGAGACAATCTATTGTACTGTTTTGCATTGCACCCCTCTTTTTCGTCGGTGGTTGATAACTGGAAAAGTATTGCTAGAGAAAAGTAACGATAGAACCTGGGTCTTCGATACCCGGGATGCATGATGTTACCCTACACCGCGTAGGTCCTTGACTTGGCGGTTGCACTGCCGTGCCCCCAGATAATCGACGAAGACGACGAAGAATTATCCAATTAGCGAACCTGACTATACGAAGCTTCAGGTCCCGGTTTCAACCCTGTTTGTTCTTGAGTTTTGGGTATTATGTATTTAAGTATGTATCTATCTATGTAAGTATGTTTATCTGTTGCCTAGTTAGTACCCATAGTACAAGCTTTGTTTAGTTTGGGACTATACTTGGTTTGGATAGTTATTTAACTAAATGTAAACAAACGCCAGCTGCCAGATTTGGTACCATCAGCCAAATAAGTGGTCTATCAATTTTTAAACAAGTTCCTATCAAATGAATCTATGAAATGAAAAGGTTGCCTTGAAGAGTTTCGTTAGCTAGCCTAACTATTGTCACCTTGTTTTATTGTATGTATGTAACTCTTTATGCACATAAAATAAAATACAAATACACAGAGAGGAGAACAAAGGCGAGCTTATCCCTAAAGGGTCTCTTCCAGCTAACCTAGTTAGGAAAAAACATTTGGTTATATAGAGGATAAGCAGACAGTGAAAATTACGTGCGGTAAAGAGACAAAACAGAAATACTCAAAAGAGATAAAATAAATACAACATTATTTACATTAAAACTAACATAAAACAAAAGAAATATAACAAACAATTACAAAATCGAAACAGTCTCATCTCAGGTGTCAGTGTCCAGCCATAATTTCTTTAAACCTTGTAAACCTTTTTCCTTGTAATATTTTTTTCTGTGTATCTGTTTTCTGTATCGCTTACTATGTCTGGTGTACAATAAAGAGTCTTTGTATTGTATTGTATTGTATGAATATGTCGCTAAACTCGAACTTTCAAGTTGACAGACACGTCTATTGGCATTATTGTTTTATGACATGCAACGACTATCAACTTTAGGGTGGTAGACCACATATTTGGCTGGTGGTACGAGTACATTCAAGGATTTTAAACATTTTACATACTTATCTATCATTTTAATACAAACAAGACTAGTGTATTTCAATACAGAAATGTAAATGTTTCGATAGTTTAATGGGGGAATTTTTAATATTTAAGACACCAATTGACGTTGTTTTATTTCAGGTCCTTTGGTGTAAATTGTCCCATGATATTTATTATATTTATTTTAAATTGAAAATACAAACTGAAATATAGATGCACAGAAAAAACAGAAAAATAAGACCATTACTGGGAATCGAACCCAGGTCTATATTTCAGTTTGTATTTTCAATTTAGATTTTACGGGATGACCGTAAAAGTAAAAATTTGGAATTGAAATAAAAAATACAAAAAAGATTTCAAAAAACCAATCTTAATATTTATTTTAATTTGCGAATTGCCTTACGAAAACTTGGATGACAACAAAATACCTACAGAACAGAGCCTTTCTAAAGTTTTTCTTTAACAAAAAGCTTATTCTTTAATTGAGCTACGGAACACTGTACAGCAGGTTCCTTACTGCAAAAAGTATGGGAACCATACATTTATAGAACGGGTTGCCCAGGAAAGGCATTGCTTCACGCATAATCTACCAGGAGTGAACAGGTTTTACCGTTTGAATGCAAAGGAACCGGTCCTCGCGGCCATTTTTGAAATCTCAGCTGTGAAAACCATTAAACAACTTTTTAACTTTTACCCCTTTTTTTAAACCCTTTAACTTTTTACTTTTATTAGGAGGTTTTAGCGATCCCTTCTAATAGCGAACCTACTGTGTTAAAAATAAAGTTGTGTTAAATACTTGCGATGTATACATATAATTTAATAAAATTGTAAATCTGTTTAAAAAAATATATACCTCGTTGAGTTTCTTGCCGGATTCTTCTCAGCAGAGGTTTTTCCGAACCGGTGGTAGATTTTTTTTGACATTCATAAGTGCTTGTTATAGCCTTAATTGTATAAAGATAATTTGACTTTGACTTTGACTTTGAACTTTGCGTCTGGTGTGACGCGGGGAGTTTTGTATGACTGTTGCCCGCGACTCCGTCCGCGCGTTTATCGCTATCCCGCGGGAACTATGCAAATTTCCGGGATAAAAACTATCCTTAGTTCTTCCTCGTGACTCAAACTATCTGTATACCGAATTTCATCTAAATCGGTTGAGCACTTTAGACGTGATTGAGTAACAAACATCCGAACATAATTATTTAGTTTTACAGTTATTTTATTATACAATTAAAGATTCTGTGAATATTTCAAGCGTCATATATAGGCTGGGTTTATGGTGATGAGTCTCACGGTAGTTTCATGTTCTAAGATGATGATGATGATTATCCAATGACAATGTCAAGTGTCCCAGGGGTCGTTGACCCGCAGTATCGGCTAACACATTACTCACAGGCGGGTGAGAGGTAGACTTTCGCTCAGGGTCGTGTCTTATAAAATAGTGAAGGGACACACGCGTTGTCGATGTCGGCGGCCGATCGTAAAATTCGCTAGATCACGAAATTCCTAGGCATATCGTGAAATGGCGCCATTTCATGATTTGGCCAGCTTAGGCAGATCATGAAATTCCTAGGTATATCATGAAACGCCGCCATATCGGTTCTGGCACTTGGCCGGCCGCTCCCGCGGCACGCTCGCTTCGCTCGTCGCACCTTTTTTTTTTTTTTTTTTCGGGGAGAAAATGCAATTACGCATTCCGCCCGGCTGGGGGACCGGGACGGATATGTGGGACTCCCGGAGCAGAAGACCCCGGCCTACCCACTAAAAACTCCCCGGAATTTCCGCCTCGCCACATAGCGGCAGGGCCACAGGAACGCTTGTGGCTTACTTCACCTAAATTTTACTTTTTTTCGACATATCACGATGTGCCCCGTATATAGCTAGGAATATTGACAAATGCGTTGCTCTAATCAATCTGCCGTATTGTTTCTCAGACATATCGTGAAATAGCGCCATTTCACGATATGCCTTGGAATTTCGACATCGCCGACATCTATAAATCGAATCGAAATTCCCAAAACGATCCCATAGAGCTTATGGGAACGGAAGCGATACATGCCCTCGGTACCGCTCCGCTTTGCTTGGGGGCGGCAGGCGTGAGCTTGCCTTCAGAGTCCAAAAGCTTAATGGTTGTTTGACATGAAATGTACATTTAAATTTCAGAATCTTTTTTTTTTATAACGGTGATAGCATTCTACAATTCCACCGAACGTAGATATAGTTACATGTTTACTTTTAGATTTGTAACTAAGGGAACCCATAGACCCCTGTATTATTATTATTCTTTCAATGTATTTTTATTTTTTCTTTTATTTTATACTGTAGTTGTTAAGTATTTTATTTCTAATTATTTTATTAAAAAAAAATGACTGCCAAGTTTCTTGCGGCGCATTCTTGTTGGCAATGATCGTTTTTCCAAAAACGGTGGTAGTTGAAAAAAATTACGTGTGCCCATTGCGGCCTATTTATTGAATAAATGATTTGAATTTGAATTTGATATCGAGTTTTTATAAAAAAAAAAACTGGCCTAGTACGAGTCAGACACGCGCACCGAGATTTTGGTTTCATCAACTTTTTCAATTCACTAAACAAATCTATTAAAATAAAATAAAACGAGTTGCCTATTTTGACTGATTTGGTCATTTAACTAATTTCAGGGATTAGAATTAATAACTGTTTTTTTCTTGGCAAATGATGAAATAGATTCACCATTTTAACATCCTGCGTTATTTGGTCATATCCATTAGAAATCTCTGTTTCGGCCATTTCTCTTCGAAATATTATAGGTATATTCAAAAAATATATTATACATATAAAGTTTAACATTTCATTATCTACAGGTGGTAGGACCTTGTGCAAAGTCCGCCCGGATTGCTACCACTATCTTGCTCGCTAATCCTGCCGTGAAGCAGCAGTGTTTGCAGTGTTGTGTTTCGGCGTGGAGAGTAAGACAGCCGGTGAAATTACTGGCACTTGAGGTATCCCATCTTAGGCCTCTAGGTTGGCAACGACACTTCAATACCCCTGGTGTTTCAGATTTTTATGGGCGGTGGTGATCTCTTACCATCAGGAAACCCACTTGCTCGTTTGCCATACAGTCAAATAAAAAAATATATATATCATAGTTTTTTACATGAGCTTTTTATCTAATTAGGTACTTAAATATTTGTTTTAGAAGTGTATTATGTATGTGTGACCGGTTTTCTGTATCTCTTCATAATATATTATGGTGTACAATAACGAGTTATATTGCTATTGTTTCGAAGTCAAAACGAGTCTTACGTTATACGTTTTATCGACACTGTCACATCACTAGCATTATCGATACCGTATTGGACACGGCGGAACACAATAGAAAGTTTATTTGTTCACGGTCGGCAGAAAAAGACAATATTTTTTGTTTAAATAAAATGACGTGGAGTTAAAAAAAAGTATACGTCCACACAGCTGGACACAGGCCATTTCTCAGAATTAGAATGAACTGTAGTTCCCATGCGGGCTCAGTGCGGGCTGGGAACTTCACACACAATTTGAATTGCTTCGCAGGTCTGTGCAGATTTCCTCACTATCTTTTACTTCATTGTGAAGCTCTGGTTGATTTAGAATATAGTTTCGCACATGAATTTTGAAAGATTTAGAGACATACATGTTCGATAAAATCATTAGAAAAATTGTAAACGAAACAGCTAGCTGTTGCCCGCAACTTTCTCTCTGTGAATAATTTAAAATGGTAAGTTAGTACTAAATATATTTTTTACTTTGACTACTGCTTATAGACACTCGTCACAAAAAAAATCGCATGTGTTTTCTGTTGACCATACAACAATGGCTCCACACAAGCCATAGTAAATAAGGGTTTGCTCTCTTTGTAACCAGGCTCTCTGAACATCCCAGGGCCCAGTGCGGATTGAGAACTTCACACGCACCATTCAGCGGCACAATCAGAGGTTCGTGGGTTCAAACCCCGGCCCGCACCTATGTTTTTCGAAATTTATGTGCGAAATTACATTTGAAATTTACCATGAGCTTTACGGTGAAGGAAAGCATCGTGAGGAAACCTGCACACACCCGTGAAGTAATTCAATGGTATGTGTGAAGTTCCCAATCCGCACTGGGCCCGCGTGGGAACTACAGCCCAAGCCCTCTCATTATGAGAGGAGGCCTGTGCCCAGCAGTGGGACGTAAATAGGCTGGGATGAAAGGACCCACTTGGTACAAGCGTTGAAATAGAGGCCAGATGGCGCAAAGTGGAACCCAACAGCGTATGCCAATGTGGAAAGTGTCAAGGCAGGTGGTAGAAGTTACTGGAAAGCTTTTAAATGTACTATTATTAGTAAATAAAGCTCTTCATGGACCACCTGGACGTCCGACAGGTAAAAGTGTGAAAATGTATTGGAAAGGCCATAATTTGTACTAATACGCTGACGAGCGAAAGTATGGGGCGCTTTCCATACGATGTATGTAATGTGACCCGTTGTTTTTGCTATTTTAGAGAGAGACAGAATGAGATAGAGAGAGAGAGAGAGAGAGAGTTAGAAAGAGAGAGAGAAAATTATTTATTTACGTACTCATATTCGATACACAAAAAATATATTTTCATTTCTCATGCTCGTAAACTTCGTATTTATGCTGGATCTTAGCGACATAAGATGACCTTTTATGCTCTAGTGCATAAAGTAAAATCTTCGTCTAAGACCAAGGCAATCAGGTGTCAGCAGCCACAAACAAAAAATGAATAAATATCACGGGACAATTCAAACCAATTGACCTAGTCCCAAAGTAAGCTTAGCAAAGCTTGTGTTATGGGTACTAAGCAACGGATAAATATAATTATATAGATACATAGAATTATATACATACTTAAATACATATTAAACACCCAACACCCGAGACCAAACATTCGTATTTTTCATACAAATATCTGCCCCGACACGGGAATCGAACCCGGGACCTCAAGCTTCGTAGTCAGGTTCTCTAACCACTAGGCCATCTGGTCGTCAAAAAAGTTTCTATACTTCCGTTTCTTTTAATAATCTTTAACTTATTTAAAACTAAAAAAAACAATCAAAATAAACTCAAAATGTGTGTTCGTCTCGCTAAAGCGTGTTTTACTAAGAAGGGCTTCAGTTGCCTGTGGGTTAATCCGTAGAACTACTGGACCGATTTCAAAAGTTTTTGTAATATTATCTCCATCCATCCCAGCCTATACACGTCCCACTGCTGGGCACAGGCCTCCTCTCAGAATGAGAGAGCTTGGGCCGTAGTTCCCACGCGGGCCCAGTGCGGATTGGGAACTTCACACACACCATTGAATTGCTTCGCAGGTTGTGCAGGTTTCCTCACGATGTTTTCCTTCATCGTAAAGCTCGCACATGAATCTCGAAAAACTCAGAGATGCGAGCCGGGGTTTGAACCCACGATCTTCTACTTGAGAGGCCATAGCTCAAACCACTCGGCCACTACGGCTTTTTTTATAATATTATCTACAGCTCTAATAAATAATAATAATAATAAGCCTTTATTTCCTTAACTGTACAACTGTAAAAAAAAACATTTTTTTTTTATTCGACAGGATAGAAAACGAGCAAGTGGGTCTCCTGATGGTAAGAGATCACCACCGCCCATAGACATCTGCAACACCAGGGGTATTGCAGACGCGTTGCCAACCTAGAGGCCTAAGATGGGATACCTCAAGTGTCAGTAATTTCACCGGAAAAAAGTCGCTCGCCGCCGCCGCTTTAGCCTATATACGTCCCACTGCTGGGCACAGGCCTCCTCTCAGAACAAGAGGGCTTGGGCCATAGTTCCCACGCGGGCCCAGTGCGGATTGGGAACTTCGCACGCACCATTGAATCGCTTCGCAGGTTTGTGCAGGTTTCCTCACGATGTTGTCCTTCACCGCAAAGCTCGTGGTAAAATTCAAATGTAATTTCGCACATGAATTTCGAAAAACTCAGAGGTGCGAGCCGGGGTTCGAACCCACGACCCGAGTGGTTTGACCGGAAAAAAAAGCTATGATATATACTGAGCGGCCAAAAATCTCGCCCTCAAATGTATGCAGTAATAAATATTTTTGTATGAAAGGTGGACCAAATTTGTTGCGCTGAGTATACCTAGCTGTTTTTTACGACTTGCTCTGCGGGAGGCCCATGTCCAATGTATGTACAGTCGCCATGAGATATTTCAGAGCGGCCAAGGTGATCAAAAATATCGAAACATACTCTAATACCTTAATAATAGAGTTCATGTTCCAATATTTTTGACCTGGCTCCGAAATTTTTGATGGCGACTGTACTAAATACAGCTGGTATGATGATGATGAAAGTACTATGTCACTTTATGTATATTTTTACTCCA